>NC_056751.1:704289752-704329752 GCF_019279795.1 Protopterus annectens | reverse complement strand
ACGAGATGTTTGCCCCACATAAAAAGCACCACACTGGTAAACTGCCATGTAAACAATCCAATCAGTATCACGTGTAATAAGATATCTAATGTCATATACCTTAGAAGTGTTGACAGAAGTAAATGATTTAGTTTTAGAGACTAATTAACAATGCACACATTTACCACAAAAAGTGGAATCACATAATTTCCTAACGCCCATTTTGTTCTGGGTCTATATTAGAACATTGAAGTTTCAAAACTTCGAATGTTCTAATATTGACCCCCTATTAAGCGAACGCTTACAACATTGAACATGCAGAACAGCGATTTTTTTTTCCTAGGGAAAACATTTGCTGTTCTAAAACACATACACACAACACAAGCACACCAAACAAACAGCAATCCACACACATACACCTAAAATTTTACATCTAACCCTACACTAAACTGTACATACACCACTAACTATCCACTTACCTTGACCCAAACCCTAACCCTAAGGTCTGTCACTATCGCACACTGACCTCACCCGCACCCTAACTCACCTAACCTGCGCTCAATCGCACACTTACCTGAACCCGACCCGTAACTTTCCACCACAACGCTGAAAATAGTGAAATGACAGAAATGGACAACTGAATTCTTTCCCTAGGAAAAAAATTGGTTTTCTATAGCTTCGCTATTTTCAGCGTTCGCTAAATAGGGGTCAATATTAGAACATTCGAAGTTTTGAAACTTCGATGTTCTAATATAGACCCTTTAGTTCCTGACATCAAGACTGCCATTTTTAAAGGCCGAAAGGTACCCACCGGTACTTTTACCCCTTCTATAGCCAAAATGGCAATAATCATCCACCACAGCACCACAAAAATGGATCTTTTTTTAAAAATATGCCAGTATTAATAACTTGATGTATCCTAAAAGTATTGGTCCCATAGATAGTAACCAATCTTGGTAAATCCTGAAAATTCAACCCTTCATCCTGTTTTAGCTTATATTCAAGTAATTCTAATGGCAATGTCGCTTTAACAGAATGTCAGCAATCATCACCACGACATCCTCATTTGACTAAATTCAGAATGTCAGGAGGTGACGTCAGACCCTCAGGCATTTGTGCTGAAGCTGCAATACGAATTGTACATCTACAGCACAAGTGTTTACAGTCAAGCCCTCCTGCATCCCCCACACTCCCTGCAAATTATATATTCCAACTCTGAAATCATACTACAGTGAGGAAAAGGGTAAATTTCCCAATCCCCACTGTAGTGTGATCTGCCATCAGAAGATCAAATGCACATTAGCGAATGTACACTACCATTTACCAATGTGCATTCGAACATTTGCAGAATGACATTACAGAAACTGGAAAAGACGCATTCTTCCATTTCAGTTTCATGTAAGGGACGGTGCCATTCCAGTTTGATAGGAAACTTCTATGTATATATATATATATATATATATATATATATATATATATATATATATATATATATATATATATACACCACCAGACCACTAACATCCAGCAACAAAAATCACTTGCAGATCACTAAAGCCAATAACTCTGCTGGTGAAGCACTATTCTCTTGCGTCATAGCCAAATTATGGAACTCACTCCCACCCACAATTACCTCCATACCATCATGCACCCACTTCAAAACTTTACTAAAAGCGCACCTAAAAACATGCTGGCTATGCCCTTGCAACTCCCACTCTAATATCATCCACCCCATCCAACCACTACCTTTCTTTCCACTCCACTAACTACCTTGATTATAGCAAGCTCAGATGCTCATAAGCCTAGTACTTATTATACAGCAGGAACTTCTTATTTTAACATTTGTTAATGTCTGTTATGTACTTCACAGATAAAGATTCTAGTTGTCTACTGATGTACTATGTTCTTCATCTGTAAATATGTTGTAAGTAATTGCTATGTTAATTTGTAAATTGCTATGTAATCCAATGTAACTACTGTCTGTTTATTTTAACTGTGGAGCTTTTCTCCCCGGGCCTCCACTGAAAATGGACTTACGTCCAGTCGGACACTCCCGGTCAACAAATGTAAATAAGTAAATAATATAATATAATATAATATAATATAATATAATATAATATAATATAATATAATATTATATATATATATATATATGTATATACTCAAAAGTAGTTGACGCTTTGGTCAATGGAAACAGAGAACTGACAGGTGTGTGAGATCGACGATGCCAAATATAATATTGTAATGATTATTTATAATATCTATTCTAAATAACAGAAGTACACTATTACCTTTCACTTTTACACTATACTACAAATTAGAACTGTTAATATGATAAGTGTGTGCTATAGCTTCATATTACTTTGCTACTTTTATTTTAGGTCTCTCTACAATAGTTTCATGTTATGACACTTTAATTTTATTTGTACTCTCTATATTTAACTCTATGAATGGAAATGTGATGTGATAGTCTGTGGAGTGCTTTTATGTAACACTGTTTGTTTACTAAGCCTGAAATAGGTCCATATGGATCAGTGCTCTACTGTGATAAACAAAACAAACAAATAAATTGCTGGTTTGAAGACTGTATGTCCAGGCCATGTAAGGAAGTTGACAGTTATTATACAAAAAGGCCAGATAAGTACAGACTGAGTGATCTGTTAGTGAAACTTTAGTGTCATAATTAACTTTATTGCTGAGGTGCTGAAGCACCACAACTAAAAAGCAGGATATTATTGGCCTTTTGTTCAAACATTTGCTATGTGCCCATCTACGTCATTGTGTACAATAATTATTATTTTATATAACTGGACTGAACAGAGACAATAAAGAGGAGGACAGTAACATGTTCTGCACTATAAGTCATGAAGACAGACTACAGAGATATGATGCATACAGTTCAACAGAAAAAAAGGCAGACAGGACATGAAAGAAACTTCTGTCTCGGTGGGTTACTATAGTTCAAGCAAGTTGTTCCAATATTAAAAAAGACAAGTATGAGGTCAAAATGACACAATGATATGATAAGGTGAATAACTCAGGGGGGACACAAAGACGCTTATTTTTCACAAAATGGGAAGTGTATGATTGGAAAAAAATATTTGAAGAAGTAGCAACACAGTCAAAAACAATAACAGATTCACTGATGAGATCATAGAGAAATAAAGCCTTGACTATGTCCCTGATCACTGAATTTGATTAACAGCTTGGACGCCTGATGGAGATCCCTTAGGAAGATAGGAGTAAGCATTCATTGCCAGCTTGCAAATCCTGGGTGGGACTGTGGCTCACCACATGGGTGACACCTAATAGGAGTACTAGGTGTTGCACCTGTGAAATCTAAACCTGTGATCATGAAATGCCGCTTTGCCTCATGTGTAATACAAATATCTGTGGCAGCATGTTCCCTAATGCAAGGGAGCATTAGTAAAGCTCAAACAGCCATGGAGCATTAGTACAGCTCAAACAGCCACGGAGCATTAGTACAGCTCAAAGAGCCACGGAAAGGGAGAGGATAGGAAGGTTCACAGAGCCAGCAGGCTGGCCCACTCACTACCTCCTGATGTTCACCACAGAGGAACAAAAGGGATAACTGGGCTATCCAGGCAGAAGCAAATGGGTCATATGGTTCTATCTAGCCTAATGATGTCCGTCACTTATCCTGGCAGAACAAATGGCCAGTTAGGTGCAGGCAGAGCCACTGGAAAGTCCTGCAGGTAAAAAAACAAGTTATATAAATTAAGATTGAATTGGACAGATACAGGGTAACTGCTAATCCAAAAACGAATCGGTTATGGAAGATCTGCAGCTCATCCAATAAACAGGGAAAATGGGCAGAGTAGGTGGTCCAAGTAGCTCTTATCAGACATTACATCACATGTTTCTGTGCTGCTGTTTCTCTTTTAATGTCATTGGCTAATGACAGCATAAATGGCTGGTGACAGAAGTTAGTTGCCCTTTTGTAGTTTTGAACTGGGATGGGACTGGAATACTGCTACTTCCTGAGTAACGAGTAAGGCAGCAATCGTTTATCATATGCATATAATAAATATGTGCATGCTGGGGGCAGACTGACACTCCCACTGTTGCATTAGCGCTGATTACTTGGCATTCTAACAGGTCAAATGGTGGTGATGCCTTTAAGGCACATGCTGCACACAATGGTGTCTGATACCTTGGTGAAAGTGTTGAATACTCACAGCTCCTATCTCAATACTGTCCCGACAGCCGTTGGAACAATGAGCTCACTGAATGAAAGCAGCATAGCTTCCCTTGTTCATATAAATGTAGGCTGCCCCAAGGTAATGCAGAGGGTCTTCAGATATACTGCACTTCTCTGATTATGTTTAAATCTGCTAATATGACAAAACTGAAGGAAGTTATGTTAAGAACTCATTCACACAAGGGATGGCCAGTGCAAATAGAAATGGTCTCTGAGAGCACTGCAGTACTGCCGTACTCTAATTAATCATGTGACCAGTGAAGCCTCAGGGAATGCTGCAGTACTCACTGTTTCTGAGAATACTACAGAACTTACATTAACCCTATAACTCCTTCTGCCTCAGAGAATACTGCAATACTTTTATTAACTCTATGACTCTTTCCGCCTCAGAAAACAGTATGCTTAACCCTATAGCTGCTGCTCTGTCAAAAAATACTGCAATACTCATAGTAACCCTGTTGATTGCTGCTGCTTCTGTATGGGAAAGTACTACAGCACTCTTATTAACCCTGCGGCCACTGCTTTTTCTGATATCACTGTATTACTCTTATTAACTCAAGGATTGTTTCTGTATCAAAAAATACTGCTGTACTTGTATCAATCCTATGACTGCTGCTGCCTCAAGAAATATATTGTAGTACTCTTTAATGACTGCAGCTGTCTCAAAGAATAATGCAGTACTCATTACCCTTTGACTACTGCTGTGTCAGAGAATACTGTAGTTGTCTTACTAACCTTATGAGTGCCACTGTGAGAATATTACAATAAGCTCATTTACTCAGCAACTACTATTGTCTCAGACAACACTACAATGTTCTTATTAACCATATGACTGTCGTCTCAGAAACCAACGCAAAGTTCTTATTAACTATATGACTATTGTTGTCTCAGAGAATACTGCAATGTTCTTATTAACCATATGACTATCGTTGTCTCAGAAAATACTGCAATGTTCTTATTAACCATGTGACTATCGTCTCAGAAAATACTGCAATGTTCTTATTAACCATATGACTATTGTTGTCTCAGAGAATACTGGAGTGTTCTTATTAACCATATGACTATTGTTGTCTCAGAAAATACTGCAATGCTCTTATTAACCATGTAACTATTGTTGTCTCAGAGAATACTGCAGTGTTTTTATTAACCATATGACTATTGTTGTCTCAGAGAATACTGGAGCGTTTTTATTAACCGTATGACTATCGTTGTCTCAGACAATACTGGAGTGTTCTTATTAACCATATGACTATCGTTGTCTCAGAAAATACTGCAATGCTCTTATTAACCATGTAACTATTGTTGTCTCAGAGAATACTGCAGTGTTCTTATTAACCATATGACTATTGTTGTCTCAGAGAATACTGGAGCGTTTTTATTAACCGTATGACTATCGTTGTCTCAGACAATACTGGAGTGTTCTTATTAACCATATGACTGTCGTTGTCTCAGAGAATACTGGAGTGTTCTTATTAACCATATGACTGTCGTTGTCTCAGAGAATACTGGAGTGTTCTTATTAACCGTATGACTATCGTCTCAGAGAATACTGCAATGTTCTTATTAACCATATGACTATTGTCTCAGAGAATACTGGAGTGTTCTTATTAACCATATGACTGTCGTTGTCTCAAAGAATACTGGAGTGTTCTTATTAACCTTATGACTATTGTTGTCTCAGAGAATATTGCAATGTTCTTATTAACCATATGACTGTCATTGTCTCAGAGAATACTGGAGTGTTCTTATTAACCATATGACTATTGTCTCAGAGAATACTGCAATGTTCTTATTAACCATATGACTGTTATTTCAGAGAATACTGGAGTGTTCTTATTAACCATATGACTGTCGTTGTCTCAAAGAATACTGCAATGTTCTTATTAACCATATGACTGAAGATGTCTCAGAGAATACTGGAGTGTTCTTATTAACCATATGACTATCATTGTCTCAGAGAATACTGGAGTGTTCTTATTAACCATATGACTGTCATTGTCTCAGAGTATACTGCAATGTTCTTATTAACCATATGACTATCATTGTCGCAGAGAATACTGGAGTGTTCTTATTAACCATATGACTATCGTTGTCTCAGAGAATACTGGAGTGTTCTTATTAACCATATGACTGTCGTTGTCTCAGAGAATACTGGAGTGTTCTTATTAACCATATGACTGTCGTTGTCTCAGAGTATACTGCGTTACTCTGATTAATCCTGGAGCTACAAGTGCCTCACACAATACTCCACCATCATCACCATCATCATCGTCAACTTCCTTCTTCCCGCTTATTACATGGGGTCAAACTGCTGCTTAAACTATTACCAGTTGTCTTGATTCAGAGCCACTATCCATCCTTCTATGACACTTATTTCTAACTACTGCAGGTCTTCTCTCACACATCCCTTGGCTGGATGTCTTCATCCCCTCTTGCCTTTTTCCTGTTCTCCTAAAACTGTTTTACCAAATTATCTTCTGCTTTTCTGCAAAGTGACCAAGTCAACATAATGTGTTTTCCTTGACCCTCTTTGCAGTTGAGGCCAGAAACAGAAATAGGGCAATGTAAATGGGGTGGCTGCACTGGGAGCAAGTTATGAGGAAACATGATCATCATTTGGTGAGGGAGTGCAAGTGCATTACCAGCACATATTTTAGTTAGGAACTCAGTGTGTGTTACTAACTGTAGCAAAGAGCTTGTTGCTATAGCTACATAAGACATTTTTTCTTTTTGTCCTCAGTTTTAGAAAGAAAATCTTTTTTTTTTTGGCTCTCAAATTTTTTGGGTGGGAGTTGTCCAGTCTGGGGAAATGCCAAGGGCTCCAGATGACCTAGCTTCTCATGTCTTCATTTTCCCTACAGTGTGCATCCTACTACCATCTCAGGCATGTCATCTCCATTATCTAGAGCTTTCTCAGCTACTCTGTCTTCATTACCCAGGTTTCTGCACCACCCATAAGCACTGGTCTCGCGCTTGTTTTGTACACCTTACTTTTCAGATTCTTTTGGTATTCTTCAGTCGCAGTCCCCCCATCACTTTGTGCCAGTTGGTTGTAGCACCTTTGATTCTAGATTTGGCATTGTCATTTAGTCCATACGTTGCGCTACCCCCATGTACTCTCAGTTTTCATTCCATTCTCCTAGCGTTTTCTAAAGTTCTTGTTCAGAGTCTGCTTGTAGTGTCATATCATCTGCATACAGCAGCTTAATTGATTTGACCTATTTGCGGAAATAGTCAATCGCCAGTATAAATAACAGTGGACTCAGAGCTGAATCCTGATGCACACCCACTCCCAGTGGGAACCTCTGAGTGAGTCCAAACAATGTTTCTGCTTGTGTCACTGATTCCTTGTACAAAGTCTGCATTCATTCCAACAATGCTTCAAACCATCACAGAACTGGCCAAAACAGCTTTCTTGGGACTTGATCATATGCTTTCTACACATTTAAGAATACCTAGTTGGACTCTGTCCTCATCTTCAGCCTCTTCTCTAGTATTTGTCTCACTCCAAATGTCCTGATCTGAATCAAAAGTGCTCATTGCCCATCTGACCTTTACTACTCAATATACTCATGTATCAGCCACCATTTACATCACTTTCCTACAGTGTGGTGGGAGTTTAACACCTCTGTACTGTCTACAGTTGTGAATATCCCTTTGTTCTTATACAATGGCACTAGAATGCTTATTCTTCAGTCATGTCGGATGCACCTCTCTTTCTCTCCACACCACAATGTCTCTTGGAATACTGTAGTATTCTTACTAATGCTATGATTGCTGCTGTCTCAGGGCATACTGCAGTATTCTTACTAATGCTATGACTGCTGCTGTCTCAGGGGATACTGCAGTATTCTTACTAATGCTATGATTGTTGCTGTCTAAGGGAATACTGCAATATTCTTACTAATGCTATGACTGCTGCTGTCTCAGGGAATACTGCAGTATTCTTACTAATGCTATGACTGCTGCTGTCTCAGGGAATACTGCAGTATTCTTACTAATGCTATGACTGCTGCTGTCTAAGGGAATACTGCAGTATTCTTACTAATGCTATGACTGCTGCTTTCTCAGGGAATACTGCAGTGTTTTACTAATGCTATGATTGCTGCTGTCTCAGGAAATACTGCAGTATTCTTATTAATGCTATGATTCTTGGTGTCTCAGGGATTACAGCAGTATTCTTACATATACTGCGACTGCTGTTCTTTTTGGGAATATTGATGCACCGTTAACCCTGTGACTATTTTCTCTGATAACAACAGAATATTCTTTTTAACATTGTTACTGTCACTATCTCTAAGGCACTGTATATGCTTCTGTCTAATCCCCAGAAGACTTCTGCTATATAAGGTCCTGAGTGATGTTTTCATATATGTGGATTACCCAATACAATGACTACTGTTATGTAAGGTCCTGACTGAGTGCTTTCATATATGTAAATTACCTAATACAATTCAAAGGTTCTGTCAGGACAGTGAGATAGTCTATAATCTGCAGGTGGCATAATGTACATTCTGCTTAACAGAGTTGTAATAAGCTGGGGTATAGTGCAGCTTTGTAACGTTATAAATACTGCATGCAGACAGATTCTCACTTGAATGCAGATGTACTGACCACAGGAAGGCAGAGTGATCACCCATATAAAGGGTACACACAGTAGCTGCATTTGGCTACCATGGAGGTGTGGTTCCTGAGACATTTCCAGACTTCCAGGCAGCCCATGGGAAAGGCTGGTGCTATAATGTGTATAAACACGTATTATAGGAACACAATACAGAAGTAAACAAGACTAGCTCTCTCCAGACAAAGTTACAAACTTGTGATACTAGTTTTATATAATCACATAAATAATTAATTCATTAAACAATTAAAGACAATTAGTTTTAAGCGAATCAAATTTCACAGTTTTAGCATATAAGAGTGCAAATGATGGCGATGTTTTACCAAGTTCAAGAACCCATATGTTTAGTAACAAAACACCTTTGCTGACTGATTTCATCAAAGCCCCTGACAATATGTTTCATAACAATTTGCAAGCTGGAAATTTTGAACAAAATGGACACACTAATGACAACAATATTGTTTCTAAACTAAAAGAATTTGATATGGTTCTTTTAAAATACAAAAAACTACAAGTGGAAACAATGTATTTTTGGGAATGCATAAACCACAGTATTGTACCTAAGGGACTAAGGCAATGGAAGTACCCCACAGGAGTCATAAAAGACTCTGTTTTTCACAAACAGTTAATTCAGTTCTTTAATCAACAAGGACTGAACTTTTTAGAACTGCTTATTGGTGCATACAATAACCAAATGGTTGATCTGAAAACCCAACTCGAAATACTTGAAAAGGAAATTAAAGATGATAGAGATTTCCACAGTTATGAATATGACTATGGGCGCATCTTTATTAGTATTAATTCATTGTTGAATAAAATTAACGAAACTAAGAAGCGTAAATTCCATAGAGACAAATTAGCGTATAATAAGAACACGGCATATCCGGATCCTCCTCCTCTGAACAACACAATGGTTCAGTCCCAAGCGGCGTCGTGTTCAAATTATAATTCTAACAACAATGACGATCAAGTTTCTGACGTCGGCCTAGATGAGTTTCCTCCACTTTTAGCCGATTCTCAACAGCATAACGGTGAAACATCTTCGGGACCTAGAAGAAGTGAAAGGATTCATCAACAGCAACAACGGAATCAAAATGATGCGAATGGACATAACTCCAGTTCATTTTTGGGTTTTCAACAACAGCGGAATCACTCGAAATCCAATATATACAAGAACAACAAGAAAACCCAGAACAGGAGATTTTACAATCGTCGCAAGAAATGATGGACTGTCTACATGGTACGCCAATAATTGTTTACAACACTAGTAGAGACTTTAAAGTATATAACTATACTTCCTTTACACCTGAAACGGAATTTATTGATGTTCTAGCAAAGGGTTTTAATTTTGCGTTACCTAGTAGTTTAAATTTGGCGCGGGTATTATGTGATCTTAAACTTTATACTAGAAAATTGAATTTAAACATGATGTTCAGGGGCAGCTCCGTTATCTTAAATGACGAAAAGGTGCCCGGTACATATAATCCCCCGCTCAATAGCAACATAGCAGCATTTGAAAAGGTTTCCGAAATGCATCTTAGGGGTTTACATAATAAATGTAAAAACTTCCACGAAGGGGATATGCTTGTTAAAGAAATGATACAAACGGTAAAAAGCCATCAGATAAGGGTCATGAAACCCGATAAAGGTGGGGGCGCAGTCTTAATGTATGAGGATGATTACAATAGATATATGGAATTAATGTTGGCTTCTGACAATTATGAAGTTACATCTAAAAATGAGCTTAATCAAGCTTTTTTGAAAATCAGGAACACCTTAAATGACTTGTTCATTGATGGAAGCCTCACCTCAGACCAATATCATTACTTAGACATGGTAGCCCCCCGTATTCCCATTATGTTTGGAGTCCCTAAACTCCATAAAGGATTGTCTAATCCAACTTTTAGACCCATTATTGACGGGAGGCAATCGATAACATATGCCTGCGCAAAATGGGTTGATAACAAACTAAAAGGTATTCTGAAAACGGAGCAACAGATTTGTATCGATTCGTGGCATGTATTAAAAAATCTTAACTCAATTCCCTTTCATGATGAGTATAAATTTGTGACAGCTGATGTCACAAACTTGTATACAGTTATCCCACAAGACATAGGTCTCGAATGGGTTAGGGACCTCCTTTTGTTTAAACATATTGACGGTTTAGAGATTGATTTGATTATTGCATTATTGGAGCTAGTGTTGAACAATAACTATTTTCTGTTTAAAAATAAAACCTACTTGCAAAAAACAGGGGTAGCGATGGGCTCCCCTTGTGGCGGTACATTCGCCAATTCAGTTATGGCGTTCTGGGAACGAACTTATTTGTTCAATGACAGCACATTTAAACAAATAGTCGTATGGTATACCCGATACCAGGACGACATTTTTATGATTGTTAAAGGGAGTGAAGAACAAATTGACTTTTTGATGCACAATATGAATTCTTTCACTTCTTTTTTAGAATTCTCTTTTGTCTTGGAAAATGAATTAATTAACTTTTTGGATATTTCAATTGGTAAGGATGTTTTTAAAAAACGTTTTGTCACTAGTATTTACAGAAAAAAACTGTACAGTAATTCATTATTACATTTTACTAGCAACCACCCATACTCACAAAAAAGAGGTATTGTGAAAGGACAATTGGTCAGGGCTACACGTATGTGCTCGGAAGACAATTTGTTTTATGAAGAATGTGAACTACTTAAACAAATGTTCTTAAATAGAGGGTACCCAATTAAACTTATTAACAATCTGATCAATGAAATACAATCAAAACGCCAAAACGGCTCATTACCACCATTATTATTTCACCACAATACAGTTATGTCAACACATGATGGGTAGTTCATCGATTGATGAGCGAGTAGCCTTGGTGGTTGCTAACAAAGAGATTACAAATTATAGATCCTGCATGACTACCCAATTTAATGAACATATGTTTGAATTTAAAAATATTTTGAACATAAACTGGGAATTAATTATGCAGGACAC
This sequence comes from Protopterus annectens, assembly GCF_019279795.1. Lineage (NCBI taxonomy): Eukaryota > Metazoa > Chordata > Ceratodontiformes > Protopteridae > Protopterus > Protopterus annectens. The sequence continues at coordinate 704,317,936 of NC_056751.1, read as the reverse complement.
ACAACGTAGTGAAGTTTTTGGTTTGAAACCACTAATGGTGTTTAAAAGAACGCCATCTCTTAAAACCTTATTAGAACGCCCCTTGCAACAACATAAAACCAAGAAAGGGATGTTTAAATGTGGCCATTGCCACTATTGTAAGCATATTCAAACTGGTTCCATATTTAGCATTAAAGGAGAAAGGTATTATATTAATGACAAATACAATTGCCAAACAGAAGGTGTGGTTTACGTAGCAATATGTCAATCATGTAATGCTTTCTACTTTGGTAAAACTGAGCGTCCACTTAGGCAACGCATATACGAACACCTATATGCTATTACTAAGAACAACACCTTTAACGCCTTGGCGAGACATATCTCAATGAACACAGACCACAAATTTTTATTTTCGGTGGTCCAGCAAGTCAGAAAAGACCCGAGAGGTGGCCCTTGGAACTTGTTGCTAGAGGAGCAAGAATTGCTATGGCAACTCAAGACTAATGCACAAGTTCATCCAGGTCTTAATGAGACTTGTTCGATCAAATGTCTCCTAAAACTTAGGGCGATTAGGAGATAGATCAATTATTCTGTTGTTGCATAGATTATTTTATTAATTATTGAACCTGTTTAAAAATATCAGGAAACATTAAGTTGGTTATTTACCCATATATATATATATATATATATATATATATATATATATATATATATATATATTTTTTTAAAAATTGGGAATAAATATATCAATATTTCAAACTTATATATATAGTAAGGTGTTGGATTCAAACTTGTACATAGAGATAATATTATTGTTATAAATTTTTGAATAAGGTTATCTTTTAAACTTGATTTTAGGATCTTATATGCTAAAACTGTGAAATTTGATTCGCTTAAAACTAATTGTCTTTAATTGTTTAATGAATTAATTATTTATGTGATTATATAAAACTAGTATCACAAGTTTGTAACTTTGTCTGAAGAAGTGCGGAAAGTGTCTGCATGAAAGCGCTTACGATACAAAGTAAAGATTTTTTTGTGTAAACGTACGTTTGGACTGCAGTTGGTACTGTTTCTTTCGTTTTACTAGTTTATTTTTTCTTGTTTGCTGTTTAAAACTAGCTCTCTGCCAGGTTGATTTATCTTAGTCTACATGCAAATACATTTATAAATAGTAGATTAAAATATCCTGTGCTTCTCTTACATGAACACCTGGCGTGTATACCATTAACAGGCTGGAGGGGACCACATGGATGGGAAAGTTAGTAAGCTGCATTTAGGGGAAAGATCTTAGCAAAGAACTTCGGACAGAGCTTTCTGGAGCTGCATACCTTGCAATAATTTCTTTAATTTGTCTCCCATATTTGCCCAAGCATCTACTATAGGTCTGAACTGCTAGATTCAACAGCATATATCCCTATCAGAACCAGAAAAATAAAGTCTTCAAGTATAACATCCCCACCTCTACTCATAGTAAAGAGTCACCAGGCTGCAGACTGTAAACTGATAGCTTCCACTAAATATGTGGGTACAAGTAGGAATGTCCTTGTGATTGGAGACTCAACTGTCAGGCACACTGATGGCTTTCTTATGAGGGTGGACAAGGACTTGGCAACAGTATCCATACCTCTCAACTGTCCCGATTTTCACAATATGTCCAGATTATTGCCTCAAAATTTCAGTCCCTCATAAAATTTTTGTTTTTTCTGGCAAATCACTGGGATGATCTGAGGAATGGATTTAGTAAATTATGTCATGCATTTGAGTTTCAGACTTCATGTCCTTTAGAAAATGCATTTTAATACTTTCCCTATTATTCTAGCAATTTTCTAAATTTATAAGAGCAATATTTAAAATCTGCCCATATTTTTGTTCCTTTGTACCCCTATTATGTCAGATTTTGTCCAAATTTATTGGGCTATTAGATTGAGAGGTATGGCAGTATCTGTCATGTTATAACAGCTCTTCAGGCCCTCACACAAGCAAATATGAATATGACCTTGTGGTAGGTCATGTGAGTGTGAATGACCTGAGGCATTCAGCCTGAGGCACATGCAAACAGACATGTTGGAGCTCACTATGCATGGGTCAAATGCATGTATGACACTTATCTTGAGTGGAATCCTACCTTCAGCCAAAAGGATCCTTAAATACAAAGAAAAGATAACTGGCTTTAACGGTTGGATAGTTAGTCGGTATAGGAAGTCCAGTATGTGTCCACTTGGGATGAAATGGTAAACAGATCAACTTGCTTTGCAGAAGATGGCCTGCATGTTTCATTTTAGGGCTTCTGCTTGCTGGCTAAAGCTTTTGCTTCTCCCTAGTGCCTTTTTAGGCTATGGCTGCTACTGGAAATCTAGACATAACACATAAAATTACAGTAAATTATTTTCCAGCTATATCAAGGTTTTTCTTCTCAATGTCAAAAGTCATAATAACGAATTGCCCAATCTTGAGGCTTTCCTGCAACTTGAACACATCAATGTCTGTGTCATAACTGAGACTTGGTTTCATTGTAAAGGTAACACACCCTTTTTACCTGGGGTATGTGTTTACCATGCATTCAAGCCTAAAGGAAACTGTGGTGGTATTTCCATTTTTGTCAGAAACATATCAACTCTAGGCAGATTCTCTTACATGCACAAAACAAACTTATTGAACCAGATTATCGGGAGAGATTCTTACATGTTCTATATGAAAAATATTTTTATGATAGATGATTTCTAATATTTATTTATTTATTTATTTTACATTTGTTAACCGGGAAATTCCGACTGGACCAGGTCCATTTTCAGCGGAGGCCCGGGGAGAAAAGCTCCAACATCAAGTTATACAAATACAGTACATCCAGCATAATACACAAAACAGGTTACATCATGTATGCTGAGCATAGTAATATAACAAGAATTAATAAAAACACTCCAGGTAAAAGATATATAACATGGGTAAAAAGACAATGTCAGTCATACTTTGGTAAGAAAAGAAAATATATCAAGTAGGATTCTACAGTTAAAAGTACCCTTTCAGATGACCAAGCCTACAGGGGATCAGAGCTCCAGCATGTGATCAGAGAGGAATTTGGGGAGTTAATAGTAGTATGGGTAGGGTTATGTGATACAAGGGCATAACCATGTACTAAGAAGGTGCGATTTGAGGGAGTTTTTGAATATGGATGTGGAGGGGGCAGTGGACACAGATAGGGGAAGAGAGTTCCAATTTCTGGCAACGGTGTGGGAGTAGAGCGCTTTCCCTGCATTATTGTTAGCCTTGGTGATGTAGAGGAGAGATTTTTCACTGGATCTTAGGTACCGGTTTGCAGTATAGATAGTAAGTAGGTTGGATAATGAGGGGTTTTTTTCAGGATATTTGAGAATATTGTAGGCTGTGCCCAGCTGGTGATAGTTAAGTAGCTGTGGTAGCTCAAGCCATTTTAGTTCTTTTAGTGCAGCACAGTGATGGGTTCTATAGGCTGAGTTAGTAGCAAACTTGGCTATTTTATTGTAGCATGATTCTAGTTTGTCTAGGTCACATTGTCTGATTTGGGTAAAGATTGGTGCTGCGTATAATAGAGTTTAGAGGAGGTGGCTTTGTGCAAGAGTGACTCTTGCTTTTTGTGAGAAAAAGGACTTATGCCTGTATAGGGAGCCTAGTTTTTTGTGTACTAGTTTTATGGTATGTGAGATATGAACATCAAAGTGGAGATTATTGTCTATTTCAATGCCCAGAAGTTTGGTGTGGTTAGAAGGGGAGATGGTGGTGCCGTCATTAGAGGTTATGGTAAAGGATAGGGTTTTTTTTTATCTATTAGGGGTAAATAGTAGAAGTTTTGTCTTTTTGGGATTTAGAATTAGTTGGATCCCAGATATCCATTTTTCTACTGAGATAAAGGCATTGATTAAGTGGTGAACTTTTATTGGGTATGCCCAAAGATTGCTGGACTTAATAAATAATAATTCCTTAGAAGAAATATTAAGTCAGCTCACTAGCATACCTCTCAACCTCTTAGAGCAAAAAATCTGGACAAAGCCTAAAATTATGGGGGGACAAATAGGGACAGATTTTAAATATTGTCCTTACAAACTTAGAAAGTTGATAGAATAATAGGTTTTGCATTAGCATGAATTTTCCGAAGGATGTGGAGTCTTAAACTCAAATGTTTGTCATTATTTAATTTAATGACTTAAATCCTCAGCTATTTGCAGAAAGGGACAGATTTTAGGAGGAACACACCAAAAATATGAGGCAAAAATCTGGACATTCTGCGAAAACCTGTACAGTTGAGAAGTATGCTCACTAGGAGCAATAACATTTTAGACATTGTCCTTATTGACACAATCCTGTCATGTACTGTTTCTACAATATCTCTTCCCTAGTTAAATTCTACCACAAACTAGTAACCTTCTCCTTAAGTTTCAAACACCCCTCATGAACAAATTTGAATTTAAAGACTTCAGGCAGACAAACCTATTCATACTCTGTGGTGAGCTCTTGAAATTCACATGTAATATCACACATCTATATTACCAGATTGAATGTTTAGGTTAGCAAATACTAAACGTTGATCTTGTAATATTGAAAAATTAAAACAGCAAACGGCCGATTTAACGTAGGGAATGAATTCCTGCGGCCGCGAAAAAAAAAAAATTTAAACCAAAATGAAGTGGGGGGGGCTTTGCCCCCCACACCCCCAACTAAATATACCAACTCCAAGATCGCTCTACAGTGGGGAAAGGAGCAAAATCTGCATAACAGCCAAGAGAATTCTTTCCCTGCATTAAATAGGCCGTTCGTGTTTTTTTGCTTTTGCTATTACCAGATCGACGTTTAGATCAGGTAATAGGAACCCTAGTATCACCAACACCCATGCAGCCTCAGCTGCTTTTTATACAATGAAGTGCTACTCCTAACTTAAAAAATGTATACATGGATATAGACAGATAGATCTGATAGTCCCCACTAAAACCAAATATAATGAGCAATTTAAACACAAGCCACAGTGGTAGTCCACCAGAATAAATAAGCTCTTTAGCAAAAGGAAAACAACTTCAAAAGTTCTATAACAAATTTAAATCTACCCATATCAAAGACTATGAAAAGGATAAGCAAACAATTAAAAGATATCATAGGAAGATCAAAGCCAAACACAAACTGAAACCAGCATCTGAAGCGAAGGATAATTATAAAGCCTTATTTAATTACACCCTAAAATTAAGAAATAATACCCAGCAGTGTTCTGAATTAATCCAAACTGGTATCACATACACTGATGGTTTAATTTCTCCAAGTATTTTGAGTTTGCAGTACAATGAAGGGAATGGACCCCATTTCCGAGTCAAAATACGATTAAAGTTCAGGAAATTAGTATTGTTTCAGTCTTTGATGTTAGTTAAAAGTGTTATTCACAGCAATCACAATGTGCACATAAATGACTCCTTCTGTAATTTATATGGAGTTACCTGCCATTCAGGATCCATGCCCACAAGACCAACAGCTCTCAAGATTAGAACTAAGGGTCTGAATCTCCGCCAACATATAAACAAAATATGTTAACAGGACAGATTGGTTACCCAATGTTTACTCCATATCTGGAATAAATTGCTCTTACATGTCAAACAGACTGATACCCTTGCATCCTCCAAGACAACCCTTGATGATAGGATGGGCACCTGCAAATTCATCTGTGGCCTAATCTATTTTTCCTACTAGAAGTGGGAGGTACGTACATTATGGGGTAATGGCAAGACAGAAATTGTCTCATGAGTTACTTTCCTTGTAATTACATTGAATTTGTGAACAGTATCACTTTGATTGATCAGCAACTCTATCATTGAGTGCCAGTTGGTTAGAAAAAAAGCATCTGAAACAACTTTCAGAGAACCTTGAAGGCATATTTTTTTTGAAGAGGGATACCCCCTGTACCCCCATGTGGGGGGACACCTCAAAACTCACATACACTTACTCTGAGATCCCATGACAGCGGAGCAAAAAGAGAAGTCTACTGTCAATAAAGGTTCTGCACTAATTTTCTCGATAGTTCAGCATTTACTGAAAGTGCCATCGATTGAGTGGCATGCACCCCCTGCAAATAAAATAGGCAGGGTACATTACATCTTTAGGCAAATTTAGCACCTACAACATTGGCAAGAGACTTATCCATGCCAGAAGTGACCTCATCAGAGGTGCAGGTCATATATTCCTAGTGAATCTCACTTTCTCCTGTCATGTCGATGGCCTGGGTGATACATACATAGGCACAGTATAAGGACAGCTTCTGTAAGTGATGTGCATAACTGAACTATACAATGCTCTGGTTTTTCTCATGTTCTTTTGAGTGAATAACATTACTGTGTGCTACTTCTTATCAATTCCAGTAGTAAGGGAAGGCTGTCACCCCCAAAGAATTAATGAGAAATACTTCACAGTGAAGATTTCAACTGGGTGAACTACCACCCATTGCAATTAAATATTGCTGTTTTTCTAACCACAAAGCACAAAAAATGGTATCTGTATAGAACGGAAGTAGATGATCTGTGAATTTGAATTAAACAGTAAGCAGACTTGTTTATTGCAAAAGCAAAATCTAAAGTACAGAATGTAAAGCTGACTCAAAATTATAACAATAGGAAATGGAAGTTTAATCTGTTGTCCCCTCAGCCAGAAAAGAGTAAATAAGATACCAGAATAGAGATAGACAGTCAGACAGATAGATAGATAGATAGATAGATAGATAGATAGATAGATAGATAGATAGATAGATATGGATATACATTTACATCTATCCATTCTTTTTTGCAAACATTTAAACAATTCATATTGCTTATAATGCATTTTTGGCATAACTGACAAATAATGGGTGGATATAAGTCTAGTCTTGTCATACAGATTGTACATGGAGGAGTTATTTTCATAGGTTCATAGGTTGATACTAGGCTATCTGCCCTAGGGCATTTATAAGCCTAGCCAGAGTATGTTTGGCTTTCGCCACCCTTTTATATTAGTTGACTGTGCCTCTGTATAGTAGGTCACAGAAGATAGCCCTTTTAAGGTTAGTTTACTGTGCCTCTGTCTAGTAGGGACACAGAAGAGATCCCAGGGGTAAACCTACGATCTCCCATCCACTCGTCAAGATTTCTCTTGAAGAGTGTCATTGAGGGGCTCTTCCTAACATGGATTGGGATTTTGTTCCAGAGTGAGTGGAGCCTCTGGGATATGAATCTGTCCCTCCAGCATGTCCTATTTATTTCTGTGCTGAGGTTTAAGTCCCTGGAGCGTGTAGCTCTAAGGGATTTGAATTTCCTGAGGTGGAGCATGTCCATTAATTCTGGTTTGGACATGGCTTTATACGTCAGGCACAGATCGCCTCTGAGTAGGCGGTAAGCAACTGAGTAGAGCTGGAGTTTCTTTAGCCTAACTGTGTAGGGCATCTGTTTGAGTCCCTTGATCCTCTTGGTGAGGTACTTTTGAGGTCTTTCCAGTTGCTGCAGGTGTCGGGTAAGGTACATCCCAAATGGGGCATTGTATTCAATTATGGGCCTGATGAGTGATGAGTAGAGGGGCACAATGACCTCTCTTGATCTAGATGTGAACCCTTTCGTGATAAGGTGGGCTATATAGAAGGTATTTCTAACCACTTTGGCAACGTGATTGTCAAATGAGAGATTGCTATCAACTTGGGTCCCCAGGTCCCTAATTACTTCTTCCGTACTTAATGGATTACCACCTATGTGGTAATTTGTGGGCACTTTGTTTTTCCCAAAGGGGATGACTATGCACTTTTTGGCATTTAGCTTTAGACCATGGCTCTGGCACCAGTTATCCATCTCTGTGAGACCCTTTTGACGGCTACAAGCCAGTTGCACTGGGGTGTAAAATGTACAGAATAGGATGGGACATGTAATGGAGCCTTTAGAATAGATACTAAAACTGGGCCTCTGTGACAGAAATCAGGAAAGGTTAAAAGACAAAAATAGTACTTTTTGGGTGTATTTTAAAAATGCTTTACATAATATTGCCAGTTTTAATCCAGAGTTTCTGAACACATAAGATAGAAAGCATGTGACAACCAGGAACCAAGACCATGCACCATGTCTGTGTAAAATAAAATAATCCCAAAAGTATAATGGATGTCTAGATTAATTATTGTACCAAAATGTTTCATATGTGCTATCTGCTATCTTAAAAGAAGGGTTACAAAGACTGGTTCCGTTCTTTGCTTTGCACTGTTATTTTAGAAAGAACTACAGATAATGAATGTTATTCGTTTTCAGAGGCAGTGCTGTTTTTACATTAAGCATGAAGTCCTTTTAAAGAAGGAAAACCTGTAAAATAATTAAGACACATGACCCTAACAAGTCATTCTATTTGTGCCATGTATATCTGAAGCTAACAGCCAGTTTATTAATCAATAACCAGTCCCAGTTCAGTGCTGAACAGAGCAGAAAAGTAGAAAACTATCTGGCAGTCCAGGATGATGTACATGGTAAAACCACTGCAGATATACAAGCTAAAGCCTGTGTTTAAAAAAATCATATTATAAATATGACAGAGGTTCAGAATGAAATTAATTAAATGCATTAAGTAGGGTATCATTGCTTTCAGAATAATGTAGGAAACGGATGAGCTGTGAACAAAACTTTGTGCATGGCACAGTTTAAGAAGCCATATGATGCAACTACACCATGAACTAATAAAAACGTAAAACAAATAGGTAACAGTACATGTCACTACACAAAGAAGGCCTACATAGGAAAATTAGGGAGTTAATAAGCTCGCTCATAAAGGAGAATAACCCTATCAGTTACTACTACAAAGGGGTTTGGATTCAGCTTTTAGGAGAAGGGTACTTCATAGGATAGTATAAGGGCTGGATTGCAAAAGTATTTACTTTGTGGGGCAAGAATTTGCTCCAGTATACAATATGGCAGTGAATCTGAGCTACAGCTTGCTTGCTTCTTCAGGTAAAGTATACAAATCAAGAAGCATACAAACTTTCATGGTGTCCAACCGGTGCTGTCTGATTCCAGAGGAGTAATCTTTTTCTCTGCCCTGATTTAGAAGGCAAGACCAAGTTGGTGGAGCATGCCATTAAGACTTCATGTGATTTTATGGTAGCATTGACAGAGCAAGATGCAGAGGACAGGAAGAAATGGAAACAGATGATCTGCTGTGGCAACCTGTAATGGCAGCATCTGAAAGAAAAAGAAGCAATCTTATGGTAGTATAAGGTACATCCATATGGGAACTTGGACTACAAGTAAAGCTCAGTCAAAATGACACTGTAATATATGTCAGGGCACCTATGGTAGATGAAGTGTACCCTGGACCCCAGGTAGTATTCAAGTTTTTGACTATGCATGACTGTACATTTTCTTTTGGATTCACCTTCCAGATTATTTTAAATTATATATGTTTAAAAGAAAATCTGTGTGTGTTTGCTGTTTGTTTTACTAAAAATGTTCAGCTATTCAAGTTTAATTTATTAACCAATAATAAAACATTACAAACTCCATACCATTCAAGCATAAGGCCACTTGAACCTATAATGCACCACTGTCCATTATAGGGACTTGATTGTGTAAAACTTCAGTTTTCCAACACTGTTAACAATGGTCACAGTAAATTATTCTACCTTGCTTTACACAAATGCACCATTATACTGTAAAGCCAAACTAATGATTGTTTAACTTGATCATGGGCAGCTAGAGCACCTATACCCAGCAACTGTATATTAGCTCCATTGTTGACTGTATACTGCAGATGTCTGAGTGTGGCAAAGTACGTAATTACAGGCACAGTAATGCATTTTATGTGTGTTTCACACAATCAGTAGTCAGAGAGTAAAGTATTATGACTTATTTCACACAAATGCAAATGGGTCTGTAAAGCCAAACTGTTAAAGTGAGCAAACAACAAAGCAGAAAGTAAGTTACTTTCATCCACAGCCAGCCCCAACACTGACCTAATAATTAACTCTATTTGTTTGAGTATATACACCTCAGACTTTGCTGAATGGATGTGTCTCAGACATCTTATTGTGATACAAATAATGACCATGTAATGTACTTCAGCTTTGTAACACAAAAACAATTGTCCCGACAGTATTGTATTCCTTTCCAATTTGCTTTACAGAAATCACATTAGTATTGTAAATCTAGTCCAGAAATACTGCGCAAGTGTCAGCACAGTACAATCAGCTCTGCTTCATCGACAAACAGCAATAGCCCTTTACATCTTAGCTCAAGAATTAGGGAGCAAGCCAACAAAATAATGGGAGACAAATGCTCAAAATCTGTGACAGATTTAAAAAATTGTTCTTATATGTTTAGAAAGTTGTTATAATAAGTTTACTTTTTGCATTAGCATACATTTTCTGAAGGTTATAAATCTGAAACTCAAATGTCTATTATTTAGTGACTGCAGTCCTCAACAATTTGCCAGAAAATGCTCATTTACAAGGAATGAACAGGCTAAAAATATGAGGCAAAAATCAGGGACAGCTGAGAGCTATACATATAGTTTCTATACCCAGGCAAAATTCAAGTACAAATTTATTTAGTTGCTTTTGTCTGAGCACTGTACAAAAATTACAAAGAAACAAACATGAAAACAATAATAAATAAGTAAAATGTTAAACAGTTATGTATAAGGAAGACTGAACAAGTGCGATTTTAAAGCAATTGTAAAACCAGCTAAGGTAAGGTATGCCAGGCAGCCAACCAGGTAAGAGATTCTGCAAAGTAGGATCTTGGTAACTAAATGGTTGACAACCTCAGGAATCAAGGTTATAAGGTGGAATGGCCAAAAGGTTGAGGGAACTGGAACGCAGGGTATGTGAAGTTTTATGCACCTGTAGAAGATCCTGTTAAAAAGGTAAACCAAGGCTGTAAAGGGAAAGGTATACCAAAATAAGAATTTTTAAGTAATGTGATGTTTAATTGGGAGCCAGTGCAAATTCTGAAGAGTAGGTGTAATGTGGTGATGTCTTAGAGTTCCAGCAAGCAATTGAGCAAGCAAAGTTTGCATTAGTTGAGCTGTGGAATACCAGTCAGTGAGACCAACAAGTAAAGCACTGCAATAGTCCACGTAAGAAGATATAAGGGTGTGGACTACTGCCGAGAGGTCACCCGGAGGAATAAGGTACTTCATTCCAGTAATGTTCTGGAGATGGAAACAAAATGATTTGATGACAGCTACAATATGATCCTTCATCATCAGTCTGTCATCAAGAACCACCCAAAGACCACATACCTTAGACACAGATTTAAGGTTATCACAGCAAAAAAGCAGGTTGGGAGGAGTTTCTCAGGGTAGTGTGAATAACCATTGCTACAGTCCCAGAGGTGTCGAGCTTCAGACTACTACTGGCTGTCCAGTCATGGATAAGTTCCTGATCATAAGAAAGAGAAATACAAACAGACACAGAGTCCTAAGGTAATGAGAAATACATCTGTGTGCCATTAGTATCACAATGATATTGCAGTCCTCTCAAATGGATAATGTCTCCTAGAGGGAATAAGTAGATGGTAAGAAGTAGTGGACCAGGAATAGAGTGCTGTGAAATGCCACAATCCAGAGGATAAGCTGAGGAAGACTTCACCCTGATATTACAGTCTGAGAACGCCCTGATAAATAGGATGCAAACCAATCCAGGACAGTTCCAGAAAGGCCACAGTAATGCGGTGTACTAAGTCAAAGGATGATGAGAGATCAAGAAGGACCAAAACAAAATAACACTGACCTCTTGCAACAAGGGGATCATTAAAAACTCTGTTAAAACTGTCTCACTGCTGTCCCTAGCCCTAAATCCATATTGGAACAGATTTAAAATGCCCTGATTGTGCAAAAATGACTCCAATTGGGAGTAAACTATTTTCTCAAGTATCTTACCCAAGAATGGGGGGTTCAAGATAGGATGACAATTGTCATGGTCATCAGAATCAAGCCCAATCATTTTAAGGACTGGGAACACTAAAGCCACTTTCTTTATTGGAAACACACCACGCCTAATAGAGTTGGCAATGATGTCAAAAATAACTGGACCGATGGCCTTGAGGGATGCCGCAACAAGCTAAGATGGACAAGGGTCCAAAGTAAAAGTAGTATTAAAGATGCTTGAGGTCAGAGAGTAAAGGTCAGAAATGTCAGGAATGGCAAATGCCTGCCGCACTGAATGTAAAAAGTCCTCCCTGTGCCCAAAAGTAGAATAGCAGAAATGACGAGTATGTAAAGCAGATCTAATAGGAGAAATTCTAGCAGCAAAGTAGTGAGTTACCAACTGACATTCATCAGAAGAAAATGATCATAGTATCATAGGAAGTTACTAGGCTATTGGCCCTGAGGCCCTTACAAGCCTAGCCAAGAAATTAGCCCATGTACAGACAAGTCAGAACCCGATGTCCCTGTCCAGCAGTGACACAGGTGGAATCCCAGGGGTGTATTTTCTGTTCCCCATCCAGTTATCCAGGATCTGCTTAAAAAGGGGGAGGGGGAGTCTCTGGGGCACAAATCTGTCCCACAAACAAGTCCTAATTATGTCACAGACCAGGTTGAAGTCACACATGTAGGTTACTTGATTGGAGATAGACTTTCAGATATGCAGCAGTCTCATCAAGGCGAGGTCTGAGATTGCTTTGTATGCCAGACAGAGGTCACCTCTGAGGAGTCTGTATAAGACTGAGTAGAGGCACAGGGCATTTAGCCTATCAGTGTAGGGTACATTTTTGAGGCCCTGGATTCTCCTAGTGAGGAACATCTGTGGTCACTCCAGCTGCTGCATGTGCTTTGTGAGGTATATGCCAAAAGAGGCATTGTACTCAATAATGGGTCTTCTAAGGGAAAAATACAGGGATGTTATGGCCTTCTTGCCCCTGGGTGAGATATCCTTACTAATGAGGTGGGCCATGTAGAAAGCTTTGCATACAGTGGAGGTAATATGATGGTCAAAAGTAAGTTTGCTATCAATCTGGGCACCCAAGTCCCTCACTACTGATTGTTATTAATGAAATAATCTGTGTGGACATCACTCTCCTCAAAGGGGATGATGATGCATTTTTTGGCATGCAGTCTGAGGCCATGTTTCTGGCACCAGTCATTTGTTTGGGTGAGAAAATGTCCACAACACTAGGGGAATTGATGATGGTGCAGTGATGAAGCAGTAGTGTTATCACCTCACAGCAAGAGGTTCTCCAGTTTGATTCTCAGCTGAGGTACCTTCTGTGTGGAGTCTGTATGTCCTTCCTGCATTCATGTGGGTTCCTTCTGGGTGCTCTAGTTTCCTCCCACATCACAAAGACATGTGTATGGAGTGCTACTCCCTGGGCCCCTGCTGAAAATTAGTTTTGTTCCAAGTTGGACTTTCCCAGTAAACAAATGTTAAATAAAATGGCAACACCCAGCTTGCGGTCATCTGTAGACTTGGTCAGCCATAGCCCACTGGTTTTGGCCTGTACCTCAGAAAAGTATATACCAAACAACAGAGGCCCCAAGACTGATTCCTGGGGTACACCACTCATTATAGGTCTACTGCTTGAGGTGGCTTCCCCTATTTTGACTAGGTGGCTTCTATCATCTAGTATCTAGGGAAACCTGGGTAAGAAAGACAGGTGACCACTATAAATAATGTCACCAATGTTCATGGAAGTGCACTTTCACTGAAGTGCACTTTCGTGTAACCGCAGGTCTACTGTTTATATTCGAAGAAGTGAGTTTTTGAATATATACAGGAGACCCATATATATACATACATACATATCTATATAAAATTGGAAAACAAGGCCAAACATGTCTATGAAAATGCATAGCAGAATCTATGTGCTGTGTGAAGCCAACTGATAGAAATTCTTTAACAAAGACTATTGATCATCTGATCTGATGCTGAAATCAGCAATGTAGGTGGGCAAACATGTGACAAGAAAAAAATCAACCAATTCCTGTAGGAAAGTTTTATGATTACCAGGTCGGTGATAGATGACAAGACCCCAAAATGATGGAGCAAGACCTAAAGCATATTCAAAGGAATTGGTACATCCAGTCTTAGTATGAGTAAATTTTAAAGTGTCATGGTGAATAAGAGTAACCCCACCCCCAAGGACAAACAGATCTAGCATAGTGAAGCATATTATAACCCAAGGGAATTAAAACAGAACGAATAAGGCCTGAATTCATGTCGAACCGTGTTAGGTAATGAAAACGAGATCATTAGTTCAAATAAGGTCAGAAAGACGTTTTGCTGACAACAGTACATGCATTTAGATAAGTAGCTTGAGTTAATGTACTACAATGATTATAGTTACAGGTAGGAATTATGATAAATAAATGTGCTCTGGTTACAGTTTTTTTTGTATAAAAAATGATGTTTGCGAATTAGTACAGGAATGAAACTGACAGATGGCTTAGTGAAATGGTGACAACAGCCTGCCCTGTGTCTTTCATCTATCCCTAGTTCAGAACAGAGTGACAGAGTAGTAGTGGGGAGCTCAGGGACACAAAAAGGGTGAAGAGAAAGCAATTGGATTGGACAACAGAAAACAGCCATGGTAAGAATAACAACAATAAAAACAAGACGATATAGAATAAAATGGGAAAATTTTCATAAAATGTTTCAAACATTCAAAATGTAAATTAAACATCACATAGGCAGATTCTTCTTCTTTTCCCGGTTAGGGGTCGCCACAGCGGATCACCTGTCCGCTCATGATTGGCAGTAGAGTTTTACAGTGTCGAGTTGCCAGCCCAGTGCTCAACCTTCCACAGAAGGCACACACACGCACACACTCACACCTAGGGCCAATTTAGAGTGTCCAATCCACCTACAGCATGTCTTTGGGATGTGGGAGGAAACCGGAGCACCCGGAGGAAACCCACACGACCACAGGGAGGACATGCAGACTCCGCACAAAAGGCACCCCAGCTGAGGATCGAACCAGAGAACCTCTTACTGTGAGGTGACAGCACTAACTGCTGCACCACCGCAGCCACCCAAACATCACATAGGCAGATAAACTAAGTAAATCATTACAGCTACTAAATAAAAAGCAGTAGAGTTGTAATAAACCAAAAACCACAGACTGATTATAATGCCATAATGATCCAACACCAAAAAAAAATCACTGGAAAGTCATTATAAAAAAGTGATTAAACAAAACAGTAAAACAGTGTCTCGATGACTCAAGCAGCACAAGAAATACAAGGTTGCTATTGCAAAAACAGAATAGTCAACCTTAAGAGTCAAAAGAGTCAAAAACAGAAGAATCCATACAGAAAGAACTGCAAAAGTGATAATCCACATGCTACACCAGTCGAAACAGAAGCCCAGCAGAGGATATATAATCTAATATGTCCAACATAACAGTAATGCAAATACCACAGTCACAAAAGCCACAGCTAGATTGCCTCCAAGTTCATCCTGCTTCCAATTCCTATCTAGGCAGCCCATGGAAAACCACACACCTGGAGCTATATCCCTTCCAGATTTTGTCTACAGTCGATTACTCTCAAGGCAACCCTGGCATTCCATGGACTGCAACAACAAATCAGAGCCACAGAAGTTCAGAGATGGAAAATGGAATCAAAAACTACCCAGGACTCTGTTTGTACAACAGATCAGTCCACCAAGAAAGCCCTAAGTCGAGACAGCAGCCACAACTACAGTGAAGCAAAAATGAGCAACAGAGAACAGCAGCAGCACAGCAGCAAACCAAGGGCCAACTAGGGGCCAGCATCTGCCCCAGCCATAGCAAAAAAACTGTTTGTGATATACCAGCCATGACAAAAGAACTGTGTGCAATGTGCCAGCCATAACAACAGAACTCTGTGCGATGCTCCAGCCATAACAAAAGAACTGTGTGCCGTGTGCCAGCCATAGAAAAACAGGGTGCAATGTGCCAGACATAACAAAAGAACTGTGTGCAATGCACCAGCCATAACAAAAGAACTGGGTGCAATGTGCCAGCCATAGCAAACGAATTGTGTGCAATGCACCAGCCATAACAAAAGAACTGGGTGTGATGCACCACCCATAACAAAAGAACTGGGTGCGATGCAAGAGATTTTCCCTTCTGAACTGTCTTCAGCAAGATTTGTCAAGATCTTCAAACAACAAAGCTGGTCATTGGTCATGAAAAGTCAAACAACCAATGCATTTTCAAGTATAAATAAGGTGGTAAAATATAAAAGTTCAAAAGCTGAAAGCAAACAGGAAAGTGGACACACAAAACAAAAGTCAAAGAGCAACAGATATCACAGCATCATAGGATCATAGGAAGTTACTAGGCTAGTAGCCCTAGGGCCCTTACAAGCCTAGCCAAGTTCTTACCTTATTTCCACGAACAGCATCTAGTGTCCCTGTCCAAAAGGGACACAGGTGGAACCCCCAGGGTGAATTTACAGTCATCCATCCAATAGTCCATATTGTGTTTTAAGAGGTCCAGTGAGGTGATCTGTTTCACATGAAGTGGGAGTCTGTTCCAAAGGTGTAGTAAACTCTGGGAGACAAATCTGTCCCTCCAGCAGGTTTTGGTAATGTTGCATACCAGGTTATGGTCTTTAGAGCAAATAACCCATGTACCATTTGACTTACAGATGTGCAGAATTTCCAATAAAGCAGGTCAAAGATTGCTTGTATGCAAGGCAGAGATCACTTCTGAGTAGTCTGTATGAAACAGAATAAAGTGACAGTGATTTCAGACGATCCCCATATGACAGATGCTGAAGACCTTGAATTTTCCTTGTGAGGAACCTTTGTGGTCTCTCCAATTGCTGCAGGTGCTTGGAAAGGTACATACCAAAAGGGACATTGTACTCTGTTATTGGCCTGATGAGGGAAGAGTACAGGGGAGGTTATAACTTCTTTCTGGATTCAATGCCCTTGTGTGCGTATGTTTATATATGTGTATATACGGGTCTACCTTCGAAGATCGACAGACCATTTGATCAACATTCATTTGGTCGACAGCTCATTTGATCGAAAAGCAGTATTCAAGGCACATAACACGGATTTGCCCCCCTCCCTAATGTTGTTTTGACCCTGGAGTTGGTATATATTGTTGAGGGGTGTGGAGGGCACAGCTCCCCACATTGGGGGGTGTGGGGCCGAAGCCCCCCACCTATTACCATTTAAAAAATGAAAATACAACAAAAACTACACATTTTAAATGAAAATAGGTGGGGGGGGCTTTACCCCCCACACACCCCTAACTATATATACCAACTCCAGGGTTGCACAACATTGGGGAGGGGGCAAATCCCTGTTATGTGCCTTGAATACTGGTTTTTGACCAAATGAACTGTCGACCAAAGGAATGTCGATCAAATGGTCTGTCGATCTTCTGAGGTAGACCCGTATAATGCATATGTTTTTTTATGTTGTTTATGTATGTTATATTTCTGTGTGTGTGTATGTGTGTGTGTGTGTGTGTGTGTGTGTGTGTGTATATATATATATATATATATATATATATATATATATATATATATATATATATATATATATATACATTTTTAATGAATTACTTTTTAATGAATATCTCTTTTTGTATTTTTAACATTAATACCTTAGACAGGTATTTTATACTGAATTTTAAATCATCAGTAGCCCCCTTTATCCCATTTTCTACATGGGGTTGGGGTATCATGTTAACTGTCGCCATCTCTTTCGATTCAGTGCCACAATCCTGCCTTCTTCAATACTCATGACTGACTGTCGCAGATCTTCTTTCACACAATCCATCCACCTCTTTGATGGACATCCTTATTTCCTCTTAACTTTTTCCTGTCTGTCCCAAATCTTCTTCACCAGATTGTCTTCTGCTTTTCTGCATGTGTCCAAACCACCGTAATCTGTTATCTTTGATCTTTTATGCAACTGGAGCTACTTTGGCTTCTGCTCTTATGTCCTCATTTCTTCATCTGTCTCACAGTGTGCATCCTACCACCTTTCTCAGGAACTTCATTTCCATCACCTCTAGCTTTTTCATCTTCTCTGGCTTTACTGCCCAGGTTTCTGTACCATACAGTAGTATTGGTCGCACCACTGTCTTGTACACCTTACTTTTCAGCTTCTTTGGCATTCTTCTCTCATAGACTATACCCGAGACTCTATGTCAGTTGGCTGCAGGCCCTCTGATTCTAGCATTGACCTCTTCATTCAGACCTCCCTTTTCCTGAACCACCCCTCCCAGATACTTGAAGCTATTTACCCGTTTCACTATTTTCCCTTCTATCTCAATTCTCATCTGCTTCTGATTTCCCCAATCTGCTGCCATTACCACTGCCTTATCTGTGCTTAGTTTCATCCCATGGGCCTTCAGTTTTGCATTCCATTCCCCTATCCTTTGCTGAAGTTTTTGCTCAATCTGCCTGCAATGCCACATCATCTGCATACAGTAACTTTGTTGATCTGTCCCCTACAACCTGTATGCTAATGTAGTCCATCACCAGTATGAACAGTAGTGGGCTTGGAGCTGTACCCTGATGAACACCTACTCCCACTGGGAACCCCTCTGCAAGACTGAACACTGTTCATACTAGAGTCATTGGGTCCTTGTACATAGCCTGCACTAATTCTACCAGTGTTTCTGGGACTTGTACTGCCCAGATCAGCTTTCTTGTGACCTTGTCATATGCTTTCTCCAAGTCTAGGAATACCCATTTGGACTCTTTCTTCATCTTTACATAACATATTGTATGAAAGAAAGAGATACATATTGTTGTATAAGAGTATATATATATTTCTGTAAGAAACAATTGATTTGAGACATGTGATAGGTATTTCGAATCTGACAGGCTGGCATTTAATATAAAGATACCTGCTGTTAATTAATTGTATAATGCACTGACAAAGGATCATGAGCATTCGAAAGCTTTGCTGTTTTGTTTCACATAAAATTATATTTTGTTCTTTGAATGGTTGGGCTCTTGACTTTTGCATTTATAGACATCAATTCCACTGGCAGCCAGTCTGCTACAATTTTGTTGGATTGTTCAGAACTCTTAATAAGCCTTTGGTTGCAGCTCTGTGGAATGTGAGTGCTCATAAAGCTCAGCTCACATTTGGCTCTTTGTATTAGAGGAGCACAATACTCTCCAGTCTGATCATATTGAGCTACAGCAGGAATAGGTTCATAGGTTCATAGGAGGTTACTAGAGTTGCATGATACTCTGCAGTCTGATCATATTGAGCTACAGCAGGAATAGGTTCATAGGTTCATAGGAGGTTACTAGAGTTGCATGATACTCTGCAGTCTGATCATATTGAGCTACAGCAGGAATAGGTTCATAGGTTCATAGGAGGTTACTAGGCCAATGGCCCTAGAGCCCTTACAAGCCTAGCCATATTTATCCCAAGTTGCCCCAATTGTCAGTGGTTAGGTGATTGAAGTTTGCAGAGGTAAGGGTCTGTGGTAGTTAATACCGACTTCTGTTCAGTCTGGACATGGTCACCATCCCAGGAGTGCACTTGCAGTCACCCATGTATTGATCTAGGTTGTGTTTGAAGAGGGTCAGGGAGGGGCTCTGTTTCATGTGAACTGGAAGCTTGCTCCAGAGAAGCGTTAGTCTCCAGAAGATGTATCTATCTCTCCAGCATGACCTGTTAATGTCAGAGGCTAGGTTAAGATCCCTGGAGCAAGTGACCCTCCTGCAGTTTAATTTCTGAATGTGTAGCATTTCCATCTGGGCTGAGTCAGAGACTGCCATGTAAGCCAGGCACAGGTCACCCCTTAGCAACCTGTAGGAGACAGAATACAGTGACAGGCCTTTCAGTCTTTCTGCATAAGACTTGTTTTATATCCTGTAATTTCCTGGTGAGAAACCTCTGTGGTCTCTCCAATTGTTGCAGGTGTCTGGTGAGGTACATGCAAAAGGGAGCATTGTCCTCAGTTATTGGTCTGATGAGGGATGAGTATAATAGAATTATAACATCCTTTAATCTAGATGTGATGTCTTTAGTTATAAGATGTGCCACATAGAAGGATTTCCTTACTACTGTGGATATGTGGTGGTCAAGGTTCAGATTGCTATCAGCCTGAGTTCCCAGATCACATACCACTGGGTCTACATTTAGGGCATGCTGTCTATAATGTAATTAGCAGGGATGTCAACTTTCCCAAAGGGAATAATAATGCATGTTTTACATTTATCTTTAGTCTGTGGCTTTGGCACTAATCATCTGTCTGCATAACCTTTTCTGCAGTATATTAACATCATTTGGGGACTCAGTGATTGCAATCTGGCAAATTTTCAAGCAGTAATTTGGAACACCTTTTCTTTGTCTGTCAGTTCAAATTACATCCATGTCCTTCCTGTCCAGCTTTTACCTTGGAGGATGCAGCCATTAACTCAGTGTTATACTACTAAGAAACAGAATCTGTTGGTAGCTCTCTCTCAGTTTCTCTGGCAAGAACAATTTACAGCTTCTAGGTCTTCCTTCTTTGTGGTTGATTCGGTCTCCTACAACTGCTCCTCTGGACACCAAGTCTTCACATAACTCACTGCATGAAGAGTCTGTTCTGCCTTGTCTGGCAAGCTGCAATTTCTTCATACCTGTCAACTGTTAGTTACACTAAGTTGTGACTGCCACACCACTGACAACAAAACAAAAATACTAGCTTCTTCCTCTATGGATGTGTGCTGTCTCCCCTCCAGCAATTGTAACTACTTTCTGTCTATGAACACATCTCAAATGCCCAAATGTAGTTAAAACTTTACATTCAAACAAGTATAGGATATCCCAGCTGGCAGTTTATATGGCAACCATGATTGCCAGGAGCAATGAAACTGAATGCAGATGCCAACAAGAGAGGATATGAAAGCAGTAGGGCAGTGTGATGGTTTTGTGTCTCAAAGACATACTACTATAAGGATAGTACTGATACAGTGCCAGCTAGGTAAATGACTGTCATAGCTTGGTTTATTAGGCACTGTATTAAATATTATCTACTTCTTTGCTTTGCAGTTACAAGACAGCAAAGTATACAGACTTGTTTAACATATATGTACAGGTATACATATGCAGCATACTGCTGTAGATAGTATGTCATTTCATCTGGACTGGCAATTAGTACAGAGGATTAAGGCTATGAGCTGTTAATGAGCTGCTCTCTGTAGCCCAGGAGTCGATTCTCTCAGCCTGTGTTACCTACTGTGTGACTCAGAGCAACACACTCAACCAGTAAAAAGTTCATATGCATCAGTTCTGGACCTCAGCAAACAGAGGCAAATTAATGCAAACAAATAAATCACCCTAATGCTCACGCAGGTATCAGATCCACATTGCAATACTACCTCTTACAAACACACATATGCCCTGTGAAGCCACAGACAGCCTATAATTACACCATGCAGTGGGTACTTACTGTTAACCCTCATACACCACAGCCCAATCAACAGCACTCCATTATTATTAGGAAGCCTTCTTCTCGATGTGATGTGCCAGGATTCTAGCAGACGAGACATGTACTGCTGTCAGCACCCACAGAGTTACTTGTACTACAGGAGATATAAATCAGTGACCAAAGAAAGGGGGATACCAACTGCAAAAACCCAGTTAATGTATACTTAGGTGATGAAGAACACAAGATCCCCGGGGAAGAGGTAAAAAAGAGTTTTGTATTGCCAGAGCATTACTTCATCTGCAATGACTGCACCTGAGAATGTAAAACTTAAGCTCAAGCAATTAAGCACTGAATGAATCACAACCTGTGAGAGTCCTGAGTTAAGAAAGCTATGCTGCAGACATTTATATCAGATAACAATTCATACTATCTGAGTTCGAACAGTTTGACATTTATCTGTATCATGCTTCTGGGGCAGTAGGTTACAGGTATTGAGAAGCGTATAAAATTAGGATTTGTGTCCTTAGATGAAACCCATCATCTCTGTTCCAAAATACTACAGAAGGTACATTTTTAAATAAACTGGGCCCATACCTAGAAAATAAGCCTAAATAATGCAAAATGCCACAGGTAATTATAGACAACTTTAAATACAAACTGCAGATTTTTTACATATATGTCCACACATGGTCTTGGAGAAATAACCACATATCCTGTGTATTAGGACGTTCATAGATAGCCTTGCATTAGTTACTTGATGTGAAGAGTTTGGAATAAAGAATCAATACAACTGCCAGAGAGTAGGATAGTAACACGAAGTGGTGATTAGCAGTAGAAATTATGTTTCCTAGCACAGCCTTCCCAATCCAAATGCAAAAAGAATTATGAGAGTTATTCAGAAGCCATTTTAATGTCTGCGCTTTAAATATTTGATGGCTCTGGGCATGCTCTTAGGTAATAAACAATGTGAACTGGCTCACAACCATACCTGTCACCCTCCTAGCACAAGAAATCTTGACAAAGCCTAAATTAATGTTTCGACAAAGGCACAAAAAATGGAATACATTTTTAAAATTGCTCCTATAAACTTAGAAAGTTGGTAGAATAACAGGATATGTATTAGCATACATTTTCTGAAGGATTTAAAGTCTGAAACTCAAATGCATGTCATTATTTAGTGCCTTGATTTCTCAGTGATTTTCCAGAACTAAAAATTTTATGAGCAACAAAAATATGAGGCAAAAATCTGGACCGTAGACACTGGTATGCTCACATTATGGCTATATTTTCAGGACAAAATGATAACACTATTTGTTTGTTGCAACACTGCTAATGTAAACCTTGGCCACTAGATGGCAGTGACTAAAGCCATTATGTAGTTGTTCATAAATAAATACATAAAAAGCAGTCACATTGGAACTGCAGAAAGGGGGAAGTGGAGGAAGTCACGGCATTATCCTGCCACAGGAGTTGTATGCAGTAGCATGTGAATACAAACAACTCAGATGTGTATGTCTCTTGTTCATGGATGTAGAACTGTTGAGAAGAGTATGCTAGCCAAGACCACACTACTATGAGCTCATTACTTCTGAACCTGTCACTCTGTAGTCTGTACTCTGCTGAAAAAAATTCTGATGTCATATGTACTAAGTGAATGTCTTCTGCACATGTTAACTTCATATCTTTGTCAGAAACTCTTAGCATAGTATTAATTAACATTTCTGCCACTCCAGTTGTTTTAATATCCATGCTCCCAGGAGTTACATGCCTCTCCACTATACAGATGTTCACGGAATGTCTAGATTTTTGCCTCATATTTTGGTTTGTTCCTCATAAAATTTTAGTTTTCCTGCAAATCATTTGCAAATAATTGAGGATGGAAGTCAGAAAATAATTATGGCATTCAAGTTTTAGACTTCATATCCTTCAGAAAATTCATGCTAATGGAAACTCTACTATTCTGTCAACTTTCTAAATTTGTAAGGTGAATATTTTAAAAAGTCCCTATTTTTGGGGCCCTTATCCCCCAACTATGTATGGCTTTGTCCAGCTTTCTTGCTCTAAGAGGTTGCGAAGTATGTAGAAGTAGCCTGTTAGAAGATAGCAAGACGTATTCTGCAGCTGTAGCCTGACTCCAGTTACATTACAAATTATAAAGAAAACCCAGCAAAAGCTTGGTCTACTTTATAGAAATAAGAAGTTCTTTACCCCTAGCTCTAGACTTTGTCTTGCCCAGGCCTTTTTGCTTCCCAACCTCCTGTATTGCTCCCAAGTCCTAACTAACTTACAGTCCTCTCTTCTAACTAAATTACCAACTACATATAACAAAGTTGCCAGATTTGCTGCTAACATGCCACCTAAACCTCATCACTGCCTTGCTCTTCAGAATCTTAACTGGTTAGAATTTCCTAACCAACTCAGCTTCTCATAATTCATACCATTCTTAATAAGCCCTCTTCTTGTTCCAGTCTATCTTCTCTCTCTTTATAATCCACCTCGCCCCTTAGAAGTACTGATCAATGTCTTTTACAGATTTTTTTTTTAACGTTTGTTTACCTGGAAAGTCTGACTTGGAACAAAGTCAATTTTCAGCAAAGGCCCAGGGAGAAATATTCCAGACACGTCTTTGAATTGTGGGAGGAAACAGAGCACCCAGATGAAACCCACATAACCACAGTGAGGATATGCAGACTTCACACAGAAGACATCCTAGCCAAGGATCAAACCAGAGAACCTTTTGTTGTGAGGTGACAATGCTACCGCTGCACCGCTGTTCCATCCAAACTTACTAGCCAAAAAAATCATGTGGACAAAACCTTTACTGCTACCTTCCAGCTCTTTTATGGAATAAGCTTCACTCATGGCCAAGCCTTTAAAATAACTCTCCAACAATACCTGCTTAGCTCTAGGAAATGTCAGTGTTACCACCCCACCTAAACATTCCCCTCTTCCCCATTCTCACCTAGTTTCCTCCCCTCCCTCACTTTTCTTTTGACTTCCTTCCCTACTAACGTCCAACCTTCTCCTAACTTTCTGTGCATTTTTAATTTTTCTACTACTCTCTACCTTTCTCCTCCTAGTCTTGTCCATTCATTTTTTTCTTATTCTTCCTTTTCCTGCTTAACCTATCCATCTCTCTATCCTAAGTCTTACACTCTGTTATTCTTAACTTTCCTATTTGTCCTCCTTCTCTAACCTAATTCTTTGTCCTCCTTCTCTAACCTAATTCTCCTTTATTCCTTTATTTCTTTATTTTAATTAATTCTTTTCCTCACTAATATTTCTTCTGTATCCATAATTGTCTTCCTTACTTCCTCTGGAATAATTTCCACATCCCTGATACCACGTACTAACGTATTCATCTGTATTTTGAATACCTTCCATTTCTACCTTTACTACCTTTTGTTTCATGATGTATTTTTTGCCATCTGGAGCACTATTTGTCATTCGTTTTGCTAATGTTAAACTTGCACTTTTTGTTACACAGATACCTACCTATTGTATAACTTATTGTCTAAATTGCTGCTTTATGTTACTCTGGAGATTTTCTCCCCGGGGCCTCCGCTGAAAAGGGACTTTTGGGTTTTAAATGTTTTGGATTTTCGATGTTATGGTCTCGATGTTTTGAATTTAGATGTTATGAGTTTTAGATGTTTTGAAGTAGAACCATATATATATATATATATATATATATATATATATATATATATATATATATATGTGTGTGTGTGTGTGTGTGTGTGTGTGTGTGTAAGTAATCTATATGACTATAGCAACTGTGGTGGAAAGTACCCTAAATCAAACACTAAATGAGCTCACACAATAGAACAAATCCACAACTAACTGACCTCACAAGTGAAAAAATATTTAAAAAAAAATAAAAAATGCATACTACAAACTACAACTGTCCACAATACCTCCAAAAACAGCCATAATGTTTGTTGCCAACTCTGAAATCACACAACAGCAGGGAAAAGGCATATTCCCAATCACTTGCATTACATTCTTGCACAACTCTAGCCAGCAAAATATATCAAACTTCTCCAAATGCACCTAATATGCCACCTAATCTCCTCATTATACGCTGTGTAAACTACACGAAAACTACTAACAAACGTTAGCAAACCTATTGCTAGTACTCATTCAATACTGGCATTTCAGGCATTTTGCACCAAAAAGTGCAGAGAAAGCTGATACTAAATGAATGTACAAACTAACAGCACAATCCAACTCACAGTACACAAAGTACCCAAACACCTGTCCACACCTAATTAAAAACAAGCCTACATAAAATTATTCACCCAGTCATAAATTGCATAAATGTGAACTTGACATATGTGACTTCACAGTTATCTCAGCAGAAAAAAAAATCAACCAAATATTTATTTGACCAATATGGAAACAACATACTTCTTAAATGTCCAGATTTTCACATCATATTTTTGGTCCAGTCCTCATAACATTTGTGGTTTTCTGGAGACTCACTAAAGTCCCTAAATAATGATAGACATTGAGTTTCAGCCTTCATATCTTTCAGAAAAATGCATATTAACACAACTCCTGTTATTTTAGCAACTTTCTAAGTTTATCTTGAAGAGTGGATGGGAAATAGAAAATTCAACCTGGGATCACTTCAGTGGCTCTACTTGACAGAGGCACTGGGAACTATGGTTGGGTGGCACGATGCCAGGGTAATCCTATGGGCTAGGCTTGTAAAGGCTCCAGGGCCATTAGCCTAGTACACACCTATGAACCTATGAACCTGTAAGAGAAGTATTTAAAATATGTCCCTGTTTTGGCCACTGGTTACCCCCCTTTTTTCACTTTGTCCAGACTTCTTGTGCCAACAGGTTGAGAGGTATGAGTAACAGCCATATATATTACAGGATTTTAGCACAATGTTTTAGATAGTTTTTTTTACTGTTGTTCATCTGAATACTATATGAATTTAATTCAAAAAGTTATATTTTCTGATATCTCTAATACTGCTAATGCTTTTATACATAAGATAAATGGAACTCTAATAGAAGAAAAACAGGATTACAGACTGCTAACGAGGCCGTGGAGGGGGATGCAGTCTCAATGGGCTATTCCACATATTTTCTTGCTGGCACTCCTTTACTATGGGGGTCAAAAGAATTGAGTGAGGTCAGGGTAACCCCAAAGTTTCTACAGAGGTATAATGAGGAAATTCAGTAAATGTTTTGCAATTAGATTAGTGCTGCTACAGTTTACTCAAACTCTAAACAGAGCTATGATAGGATGGAGGAGTGAATATATATAACTGTTGGGTATTCACTAAGTGTATTTCCAGACTATTCTGCAGTATTTGAATTAACTTTATTGTTGTAGCAGCTATTTATACACCAGATACGCTGTACTACTTTAGCAGTTTAGGAGGACTTAAGTCCTTAACAGATGCAGAAGCTGGTTTGATATAATGGTTGATGGCCTCTAAAACAAGTGTAATATGACAATAATCCTACAGCTGCTGTCCTCTAAACATCAGGTGAAAAGTGACAAACATGGCTGAGAAGGCATTAACTACTTCTTTCCTAGTTAAACTACTATAATTCTCTAGTGAACCTGATTGCTGCTGCATCACAAGGGTTCAAATCCAGCAACCTCCCAAAATAACCATGTGCCTGAGACCAATGTGTCACATAGATCTACAAACAACAATGGTGAAGTTACATACTAAATATTGTCATGATACATAGACCCTATGGAGTTTGGAGATCTTATTATATTATCTATTATGATATTTTCCCCTTGCTGGCCCTTTCTTAATGTCTCTTACTGCAATGGTTATTATACAAAGAAGTCATAACATTTTGTGGATAGGTAGAAGTGTGGATGTTGTGTAATGGTGACACCTTTTTTATATACAGAGTGGCAAATATCATTTAGTTGTTCTAATTCAGATACTAGTAGTCAAGCCTGAAGATCACTAAGACCCCAATATTTAATATTTTAACATTATAACAAGATTGTGTGATTAGAACTCCTACTCTTCAACAGTGCAAGCTAGGACTTAAAACGGACAACATGTGACACATACATACCCTGATTCTAGGACCGCTACATGCTAGGACTTAAAACAGACAACATGTGACGGGAGCGCTACAGAATCCAGAAAGCCCAAAATCCTGAAGACCAAAATCCTGAGACCAAAATCCTGAAAGGTCAAAATCCTGAAAACTCAAAATACTGAAAACTCAAAATCCTGAAAACACACAGGATACCAACACTTACTATATTCCAGCACAAGTACATACAGAAAGAAATAAAACACAAACTATATTACTGTTCTACAAGTATAAGCAGGGGGTAAGCCCCCCAGCACCCCCAACACCCCCTGCTACTTAAATATATCAACTCCAAGATTGCACTTAGTGTGGGGGGTTTGCCTCCTGCATATAATTGAAGGATAATATGTTTCTGTATGTACTTGTGCCCCCCACACCCCCCTACTTAAATATACCAACTCCAAGACCGCACTACAGTAACGAAGAAGGCAAAATACCAAAGGCGGCCAAGCAATTTCTTTCCCAGCGAAATAATTCACTTATATGCCGCTTCAGTATTTTGCCATTTTGCACTATAAAGTTCGATCAAGATGCATTTGAAAGAATGCATCTTCGATCAGCTAATAGGGAACCTGTAAAAGAAGGGAGAGATTTCCATACCATGAAGTAACCCTGACAGAGGATAGAAAGAACCCAAGAATCTGAAGTGATGAGAATCCAATTTGGAAGACAAAGGGAAAGCGGAAGGGACAAAGGAACCTGGTCTAAGAGAAGGGAGGGGGCAAACTGTCAAAGAGAAGCAAGCTTATCAGATGAAGGAGGCTTCTGGACCACAAAAGTCTGAGAA
>NC_056751.1:704116404-704289252 GCF_019279795.1 Protopterus annectens | reverse complement strand
ACATATGCATACTCAGGTCCTAGGACAGCTACAGGCTGGGACATAATAATGACAATGTCTGACATATGCATACTCAGGTTCTAGGACAGCTACAGGCTAGGACATAATAATGACAATGTCTGACATATGCATGCTCAGGTTCTAGGACAGCTACAGACTAGGACATAATAATGACTATGTCTGACATATGCATGCTCAGGTTCTAGGACAGCTACAGACTAGGACATAATAATGACAATGTCTGACATATGCATACTCAGGTTCTAGGACAGCTACAGACTAGGACATAATAATGACAATGTCTGACATATACACAGCTACAGGCTAGGACATAATAATGACAATGTCTGACATATGCATACTCAGGTTCTAGGACAGCTACAGGCTAGGACATAATAATGACAATGTCTGACATATACACAGCTACAGGGTAGGACGTAATAATGACAATGTCTGACATATGCATACTCAGGTTATTGGATAGCTACAGGCAAGCAAAAAATAATGACATGTCTGGTTTGAAACAGTTAAATATGGATTGTAATGGGATATATATGGTGGTGATTGATATTACATCACTGTTTACTGTCATCCCGAATGATCATGGACTAGACTCCATACGAGACTTTTTAACACACTATTCTTCATTCTCCGCCAGGCATATTGAGAATGTTTGTATGTTGTTAGATTTGGTTTTGAAAAATAATGTATTTTTGTTTAACAAGAATTATTATCTGCAACAAACAGGTGTGGCAATGGGCACACCTGTGGCGAACACATATGCCAATCTGGTACTCTAGTGGGAGAGGTCATATATTTTTAATGGGGAAAGTTTTTTGAATGATAATCTCATCTTTTACCAGAGGTTTGTGGATGACTGTTTCTTTTTATGGAAGGGTACATCGAATGAGTTGATGGATTATATTATGTTCCTGAATAATACAGCTTCCTTTTTGAGATTTAAGGCTGAATTTTCAACAACATCTATAAACTTTCTGGATATTATGTTAAAGAAGCAGGATAATATTATCAATACATCTGTATTTAAGAACGAGGTGCCATCTGATAGGTATCTACATGCATCTAGTATGCATGCACCTCATGTTTTTAGGGGTATAGTTAGGGCGCAATTGGCCAGGGTTAGTAGACTGAACACTGATAACAGTGTATTTTTAGAACAAATGGATGAGACTTGTAATGAATTTAGGGAGAGTGGTTATTCAATTGCTCTACTAACTGAGGCTAGAGAATATATACTATCCAATAGATATACTTTGTATGAACCCATTTTCTTAAGGGCAGATACAAATGTGAATGGTCCGTTAAGTACTCCATTGGATGAGGTAGGACTAAGGTTCATTACTTCATATAACACCATGTCATATGCGGTTAGAGGCATAGTGAGGAAGTATTGGAAGGTTCTCTTAGCACAGGAAGATATTAAGTCAATTGTGGGTGACAAACCATATTTTACTTATAGGAACATGAGGACGATTAAGAGCATGTTGGGGTATAAAGATTTTGAAAATGTAATGCCTAGTTTACTTAATGCATTGGGCAATGGCACATTTTGTTGCCATAATTGTAGTTGTTGTGCTGACATCTTTAAATGTACTGGTGATGACCCATCTAAAGGTAACAGTTTTATTCATCCTGTCTCTAAAAAAGTGTATGTGTTTCATTGCTCTGCTACTTGTACAACAAATAATGTTGTTTATTTAGCAACATGTGAAGCCTGCCCCTCTTTTTATGTCGGTAAGACGACAAGAAAGTTTAAAGAACGGATCATAGAACATAAATCCAACATAAGGAGGGGCAGTGAAATTAATGCCCTGTCTAAACACATTATAAGCTGTGGAATTGCGCATAGGTTTAAGTTCAGAGTTATTGATTATGTTAATATATCTATTAGAGGTGGGGACCTATGTAATTTACTGGATATTAGAGAATATGAATGGATTGTGAGGTTATCAGCTGATATAGCTCCAGGTTTGAATGCAGGGGTTTCATTGAAACCTGTGTTAGTTAAGATACAGCACACAAAATTGAAATGATTTTATTAATGTATTTTTACTAATGTATTTTGCAATTTTTGTATTATTTTTTGTATTTTTTGCATAATTGTATTTATATGTTCCACATGTATTAAGTTTCTTTAGTACTTTTATAGTTAATTAATCATATGACCATGGCTGCGGGTCATGTGATATGTTGGGCTTGTATTTAAATGGATGATTTTATTGTACCTGTTGTTAAACATTGAGAAAGGGTTTATACCTGAAAGCTTTGTGTTGTCTGATAAAGGTGTTTTTCTGCTCAACTGTTGTCTTGATGTCTGACATATACACAGCTACAGGCTAGGACATAATGACAATGTCTGACATATGCATACTCAGGTTCTAGGACAGCTACAGGCTAGGACATAATAATGAAAATGTCTGATATATGCATATTCAGGTTCTAGGACAGCTACAGGCTAGGACATAATAATGACAATGTCTGACATATGCATACTCAGGTTCTAGGACAGCTACAGGCTAGGACATAATAATGACAATGTCTGACATATGCATACTCAGGTTCTAGGACAGCTACACGCTAGGACATAATGACAATGTCTGACATATACACACCTACAGGATAGGACATAATAATGACAATGTCTGACATGTACAAAGCTACAGGCTAGGACATAATAAAGACAATGTCTGACATATACACAGCTACATGCTAGGACATAATGACAATGTCTGAGATATACATAGCTACAGGCTAGGACATAATGACAATGTCTGACATATACACAGCTACAGGCTATGACATAATAATGACAATGTCTGACATATGCATACTCAGGTTCTAGGACAGCTACAGGCTAGGACATAATAATGACAATGTCTGACATATGCATACTCAGGTTCTAGGACAGCTACAGGCTAGGACATAATAATGACAATGTCTGACATATGCATACTCAGGTCCTAGGACAGCTACAGGCTAGGACATAATAATGACAATGTCTGACATATGCATACTCAGGTCCTAGGACAGCTACAGACTAGGACATAATAATGACAATGTCTGACATATGCATACTCAGGTTCTAGGACAGCTACAGGCTAGGACATAATAATGACAATGTCTGACATATACACAGCTACAGGGTAGGACATAATAATGACAATGTCTGACATATGCATACTCAGGTTCTAGGACAGCTACAGGCTAGGACATAATAATGACAATGTCTGACATATGCATGCTCAGGTTCTAGGACAGCTACAGGCTAGGACATAATAATGACAATGTCTGACATATGCATACTCAGGTTCTAGGACAGCTACACGCTAGGACATAATGACAATGTCTGACATATACACAGGTTCTAGGAAAGCTACACGCTAGGATATAATAATGACAATGTCTGACATATACACAGCTACAGGCTAGGACATAATAATGACAATGTCTGACATATACACAGCTACAGTCTAGGACATAATAATGACAATGTCTGACATATACACAGCTACAGGCTAGGACATAATAATGACAATGTCTGACATATACACAGCTACAGGCTAGGACATAATAATGACAATGTCTGACATATGCATACTCAGGTTCTAGGACAGCTACAGGCTAGGACATAATAATGACAATGTCTGACATATGCATACTCAGGTTCTAGGACAGCTACAGGCTAGGACATAATAATGACAATGTCTAACATATGCATGCTCAGGTTCTAGGACAGCTACAGGCTAGGACATAATAATGACAATGTCTGACATATGCATACTCAGGTTCTAGGACAGCTACAGGCTAGGACATAATAATGACAATGTCTGACATATACACAGCTACAGGCTAGGACATAATAATGACAATGTCTGACATATACACAGCTACAGGCTAGGACATAATAATGACAATGTCTGACATATACACAGCTACAGACTAGGACATAATGACAATTTCTGACATATACACAGCTACAGGCTAGGACATAATAATGACAATGTCTGACATATGCATACTCAGGTTCTAGGACAGCTACAGGCTAGGACATAATAATGACAATGTCTGACATATACACAGCTACAGGCTAGGACATAATAATGACAATGTCTGACATATACACAGCTACAGGCTAGGACATAATAATGACAATGTCTGACATATACACAGCTACAGGCTAGGACATAATAATGACAATGTCTGACATATACACAGCTACAGGCTAGGACATAATGACAATGTCTGACATATACACAGCTACAGGCTAGGGCATAATAATGACAATGTCTGACATATGCATACTCAGGTTCTAGGACAGCTACAGGCTAGGACATAATAATGACAATGTCTGACATATGCATACTCAGGTTCTAGGACAGCTACAGGCTAAGGCATAATAATGACAATGTCTGACATATGCATACTCAGGTTCTAGGACATAATAATGACAATGTCTGACATATACACAGCTACAGGCTAGGACATAATAATGACAATGTCTGACATATGCATACTCAGGTTCTAGGACAGCTACAGGCTAGGACATAATAATGACAATGTCTGACATATACACAGCTACAGGGTAGGACATAATAATGACAATGTCTGACATATGCATACTCAGGTTCTAGGACAGCTACAGGGTAGGACATAATAATGACAATGTCTGACATATGCATACTCAGGTTCTAGGACAGCTACAGGCTAGGACATAATAATGACAATGTCTGACATATGCATACTCAGGTCCTAGGACAGCTACAAGCTTGGACATAATGACAATGTCTGACATATACACAGCTACAGGCTAGGAAGAAATGATGACAATATCTGACATATACACAGCTACAGGCTAGGAAGAAATGATGACAATGTCTGACATATACACAGCTACAGGCTATGACATAATAATGACAATGTCTGACATATACACAGCTACAGGCTAGGACATAATAATGACAATGCCTGACATATAAACAGTTACAGGCTAGGCCTTAATAATGACAATGTCTGACATATACACAGCTACAGACTAGGACATAATGACAATTTCTGACAAATACACAGCTACAGGGTAGGACATAGTAATGACAAATCTGACATATACATACTCAGGTTCTAGGACAGGTGCAGGCTAGGACATAATAATGACAATGTCTGACATATGCATACTCAGGTTCTAGGACAGCTACAGGCTAGGACATAATAATGACAATGTCTGACATATGCATACTCAGGTTCTAGGACAGCTACAGCTACAAGCTAGGACATAATAATGACAATGTCTGACATATGCATACTCAGGTTCTAGGAAAGCTACACGCTAGGAAATAATGACAATGTCTGACATATACACAGCTACAGGATAGGACATAATAATGATGCTGTCTGACATATACACAGCTACAGGCTAGGACATCATAATGACAATGTCTGACATATGCATGCTCAGGTTCTAGGACAGCTGCAGGCTAGGACATAATAATGACAATGTCTGACATATGCATACTCAGGTTCTAGGACAGCTACACGCTAGGACATAATGACAATGTCTGACATATACACAGCTACAGGATAGGACATAATAATGATGCTGTCTGACATATACACATCTACAGGCTAGGACATAATAATGACAATGGCTGACATATACACAGCTACAGGCTAAGACATAATGACAATGTCTGACATATACACAGCTACAGGCTATGGCATAATAATGACAATGTCTGACATATACAAAGCTACAGGCTAGTACATACTAATGACAATGTCTGACATATGCATACTCAGGTTCTAGGACAGCTACATGCTAGGACATAATAATGACAAATCTGACATATAGATACTCAGGTACTAGGACAGATACAGGCTAGGATATAATAATGGCAATGTCTGACATACACAGCTACAGGCTAGGACATAATGATGACAATGTCTGACATATACACAGCTACAGGCTAGGACATAATAATGACAATGTCTGACATATAAATAGTTACAGGCTAGGGCATAATAATGACAATGTCTGACATATACACAGCTACAGGCTAGGACATAATAATGACAATGTCTAACATATGCATACTCAGGTTCTAGGACAGCTACAAGCTTGGACATAATGACAATGTCTGACATATACACAGCTACAGGCTAGGAATAAATGATGACAATGTCTGACATATACACAGCTACAGGCTAGGAATAAATAATGACAATGTCTGACATATACACAGCTACAGGCTAGGAAGAAATGATGACAATGTCTGACATATGCATACTCAGGTTCTAGGTTAGCTACAGGCTAGGACATAATAATGACAATGTCTGACATATACACAGCTACAGGCTAGGCCTTAATAATGACAATTTCTGAAATATACACAGCTACAGGCTAAGACATAATGATGACAATGTCTGACATATACACAGCTACAGGCTAGGAAGAAATGATGACAATGTCTGACATATACACAGCTACAGGCTAGGACATAATAATGACAATGTCTGACATATGCATACTCAGGTTGCAGCAGAGCTACAAGCTAGGGGTTAATGCTGACAATGTAGGCACAGACACACTTTGGTTCCATGAAAGCTATTCAGTTTCTTTCTTGTTCTTCTTCTTTCCTTCTTGTTAACTAGAACACAGTTTTTGTTTACATGCCTGCATGCAAATATTTTAGTCATTACCATAATGTTCCCAAGCTGTTCTTAAAAATATTAACTGCAAACAACATGTTTCGTCCCATAATTTAGGTTGTGATGATCAGATTTTGCATTCATTCACATCCTCATATTCAGTTTAGAAACATCCCTACATTCAGTGCTAGCATCTTCTTCTTTTGAGTGTCCTTGTTTTTCCACAACACAGTACTATGACCTGGACAGTAATGTAATTCAGAAACATGGTTAGGGTAGGGTGGAAGGTGTTAGGCAGTGCGATCTGCAGATGCCTATCCATCAGTAATGCAGTACTGGTATTTATTTCTATATTGGCATTCATAAATTCTGATACTGCTTTAATTTGCTTTGTCTTCTTTAAGGCTGAAGGACAGAAAGGTCAGCACTTCAAGAGTAATGTAATTTGTAGTAAACAGCTTGCTACATGTCTTAAAAGTAGTAAAGTTGTTTTACGAGTTGATATGGTGCTCCTTATTGGTGACGTAATAGACAGCCAGATCAGACAATGGACCTTTTTCTTTTTTTGGCACCTTAAGTTAGAGTTGAGGGGTACCATTTTGGGGAGAAATACTGGGCACTGGAAGAGCCAGCCATTGCTCTGTAATATTTTAAATGCTTGTGAAAAAGGGAAATACTACCAGCCCAGCTATCTGGAATTTTGTAAATAATTCTATGTCATTTGTGAATATTGATATGATTTATACAGAAGTGTGTGTAAAGTACTGAGCTAAAATGTAACCACAGCATGTACTATTGGAATAGAACAGGAATGTACCTGCACTATTGTGACTGTTTAGATGCATATGTTTAATGGAAACTGGAACACAGGAGGTTAACTTGAAAAACATTTCAGGGAAAATAGTTGAAATTAAATTGTTTCATAACCATGTAATTATGTTATCTCTCAGTTTCAGTCCAGTAGCAGAAACAATGTCTAGAGCTAGAAGTGTATAGTTTTGAAAGAAAAGTAATTACTAGGTTTAAGATGTAGAAGTGTTTTATTGTTTTATAACTTTCAGGATCTGCAAACATCTGAGAGATAAATAGTTTCCACAGGGAGATGCTAAAATTCTGTTAGTTTCTGACAAAGGGGGTTTAGCTTGGGAATTGATGTCAGGTAGAAAAAGTGATGTCATCCAATATAACCCTGCAGTAATATTTGATATTAATTTAAGAACTCTCTCAGAGAGAGACTGTGTATTTTGTATTTTGTCTTTGACCTAACAACATCAGCTGGAAACATCCACTCACCTCTGCACTTGCCTTGCTGTAAGTAAGTTTTTAGGGCATAGTAACTCTTTTAGATTAAGACAGGAATATAGTAAAGTGTAGCTTAGATGTTTTCTTTATTTATTTGAGACTGTCCTGCAATGTTGTTTTAAATATTTCCTGTGATTTTGAACTCTGATATAACTGATTACTTACTGAATATTGTCTTGTTCTTTTATTATTTATTATTGAATATATTTAAACCTTTTAATTGTGGCTGGTCTGTTTAGAGATATTTAAGCTCTTAGGGTACTTGCATATCTATTTGGTGACACTGTACAGGCCACTCCTAAATAGCCTTCTATTGGTCAGACTACTATTTGGATTAATAGTAGCATTACACAGTAGGACTGGGCACCCTTTGCTAAGGGACTTAAAGTAGCTGATAAGAGTTGGCTGGTGGCAGTAAAAACTATTGTATAGTCTGGGCAGAAGATGGCATAGTTGTAAGCATGTGCCAGCCTTTTCCAGGTGTGTGTGTGTTTATATACATATCAAATCTCAAGGAATGTGTGTGTCAGCTACCTGGGCAGGGACAAGAAACACTAGTTAGACATAGAGGGTACTGGAGATCTTGGTTTGGCCACTCAGCTGAGATCTCAATGCTATAGCTTTGCCAGTGGGGAGTCCTATTGGGGATCTGGAGAAAGAGTGAGAAACCAGTCCCAGACTGACTGTGATCTCTGTATGCTCTTAAGGGAAATTGAACTTTACTGTCTGTGTACTTGCCATCCTCCCAGTGTGTACGTTCCCCACTGTTGCCAGCAGTGATGATTGAGGCTCCTTGATTACTGAGCCAGTGCAGGGGCATCACATATTAATTTGTTGGCAGTGGTGGGATATCCACATTACATATTAATTTTCTTGTAGTGGTAATCTATATATTAGAATTCAGTGGTGTGGATATTGAATTCCTGTAGCCTGTTAACATTGCTCACGAAGGAAGTTGTTTGTTCTCTCAATCACCCCCAAAGTGAACACTCAGAGTTTCATATCACACTTGTTTTATTTTTTTGTTAGCTTAGTTAGTCAGGGAGAGCAGGCAAGCATGTCAACAGAGGTGTATGGCAAGCTGACAAAGAGCCAGTTGGCTGAGATGTGCCAGACTAAAGGACTGGTGCATGCCAACCTAAGACAGAAATTATTGTAGCTTTGGGCACAGCTGCATCACAGACCAGCAATCAGGAGGACAAGCAGGCTGGTCTTGGAGATGTACAACTCTCAGAAAATGGACAGTTCAACCTTTCCACAGAGGACTTAAAAATCTGTCTGGATTTAAAGAGACTTGAACTGGAGGCCAAATGTTTGGAAATAGAAGCAGCAGAGAGACTGAGATGTCTGAAAGCTGAGGACAATGAGAGACAGAAGCAACATGAAAAGGAGATGCTGACTCTTCGCCAGGGTCATGGAGGTAATGGGGAAGGGAGTAACCAAACCCCAGAAGCAACAATGGTGAGTAAATTTCTTCCACAATTTACAGAGTGGGATAATTTTGATTACAGAGGGGGATAATTTGATAGTTTCATTCATATGCTTGAAAGGGTATGTAAACAGTATAATGTTGACCATGGACTCTGGGTACGGTTCCTGGTCCCCTTACTCTATGGTAAAGCTGTAACTGCTATTTCTAAATTGTCTGATACTGATTGCTTAAATTATAATACTGTAAAAAAATGTCTATTAGAGTGATTTAAGTTAACACCTGAAGCTTATAGGAAAAAGCTTTGTGACCATAAACGCAAGGCAGATGAAAGTGTGTGTGAATATATTGCTGAACTAAGCGCTTATTTTCATAGGTGAGTGAGTGGATGTCAGGTCACAACTTTTGAAGAGCTGGCAGACCTTTTGGTGAGGGAACAAGCCCTTAGCACTTTGCTTGAGAACATCGGAATCTCAACTTCTCCTCTCATTCACCTTAGGTAAGAAATTTAACTCTCTCCCTTTCACACTAAGGACAATGTCAAATACAAACAAC
This sequence comes from Protopterus annectens, assembly GCF_019279795.1. Classification (NCBI taxonomy): domain Eukaryota; kingdom Metazoa; phylum Chordata; order Ceratodontiformes; family Protopteridae; genus Protopterus; species Protopterus annectens. Next base: position 704,279,303 of record NC_056751.1, on the reverse strand, counting down.
TTCAAAACACAGCTTTACACCTACCTCTCCTCAAAATGGAAATGTAACGGCATTCTCCCTACCCAGAACTCTTTAACAAAAGTCCCTGGGAGGGTATCCTCCTGTGTTCCTAAGCACATTGTAGCTAGCTATAACCTTCTATAGCTAATTCCCATATGATCTCTCGCACTCTGTAAATATTGTAAATAGCTTTTGACTTTGACTTTAACTGTGTGAATTTATTAAAATATATCTGCACAATATTTTTCCACTATGGGCAATATTGCTCACACTTTGTATTATTTGATATGCATTTGTAGTTGTACCCTATTTTTATTGGACTGCTATCTTTACTGTAATATTTTTCATGGAGTTTCCTCCCTGGGCCTCCACTGAAAACTGTCTCTCTGGGACCAGTGGACTTCCCCGGTAATCAAACTGGAAATAAATAAATAAATACATAAATAAATAAATAAGAATCTGGTTAGCTGATAGGCAATGCAATACTGCAGATGAGTTGGGGAAGAAGGGAGACCTATACCTAGCAAGCAGGACAATACCTCACAGGAAAGGGATACCCAGTGCTGCTTATGGGTCTAAGGGATTCCATGCTGGGTAGCCCAAACTTCCCCCAACAGAGTCTGCCAGTAGCAGGGGAAGCCACTAGTCCAGGTACATATCTAGAACCAAGGGTTAAATGTTTTAAATGCAACCAGCAAGGCCATGTAGCATATAGATGTCCATGGAGGCAATGTGGGGAAGAAAAGGTGGGAGCGCCAGTAAGTGGGAATGACAAAATTCCAGCAGTAAGTTTTCTCGACACAACAAGGGTACCAAACTACCACAAGAAGTTATATCCTATCTTAGTGGATGGGAAAAAGGACACTGCTAAGAGAGACTCAGCCTCGGACCTAACCATTGTGAACCCTGCAATGGTTAAAGAGGCATACTACTTGCCTGGGCAGTCTACTCCTGTCAGAGCTTTAGGAGGGACCCCATTCCATATACCTTTGGCTAGGGTTCACCTTGACTGGGAGGGTGGAAACAGAAGCCAGAAAGTAGGTGTATTTGAGAATATCCCTGCAGATTTCCTGATAGGGAATGATGTTGATAATGCAGTACCTTCTGTGCATGCAGTTACACACAGTCAGGCTTGGAGACAAGCATGTGGGTCTAGTAACCTGGGGGAGATCCAGATGGACTGCACACTTGCAGCCAGTACTGGTGAGGTAGTTACTTCAGGAAGGGAGCTACCCATTAGCAGCAAGACTGAAGGTGAGTCACAGCTGCTTGTGGGTACTAATGTTCCCTTGGACAGAGTGACTGCAAGGACAGAGGTGAGTAGTAGTAACCAGGCTGATTGTTAGGTACTGCTGTCAGAGGATGCCAGACTTCCTGTGCAAGGGGAGCTGAGAAGGGTTACAAAGAGAGAGAGTTGAGACAGGCTCAGCTTTCAGACCCTACATTACAAGGCCTGAGAGAGATAGCCAGTAAGGCATCTGATTCTCAAGGAAAAGGGGAATCTGTAAACTGGGACAAAGGTTTACTGTGCAGAGAGTGGACCCCTGAGGGAGGGCTAGATGGTGAGAGACTACAATAGTTGGTATTACTCAGAGCCTACTGTCTGGCACTGCTAGCCATAGCCCATGATATTCTCTTTGCACATCATATGGGCATAAAGCACACCAAGAGATGTATTATGCAGAACTTTTATTGGCCTGGGATTTCTAGAGATGTAACAGGATACTCCAGGACCTGTGAGCAGTGCCAAAAGGTAGGCAAGGCAGGAGACAAGGTGAAAGCTCCTTTGATGCCTTTGCCTGTGATTGAGGAGTCATTTCAGAGGGTAGCTATGGATATTGTGGGGTCTCTGAGTATCCCAAGTTCCATAGGGAAGAAGTATATCTTAGTGTTAGTAGATTATGCTACCAGATACCCTGAGGCAGTGGCATTATCCTCCATTGAGGCAAATGTTTTGTTAGAGATTTTCAGCAGGGTAGGGTTCCCAAATGAAATACAGACTGACAGAGGTGCCAATTTCAAATTAGACCTGCTAGCTTGTCTGTGGAAGTACTGTGGGGTGAAGCACCTAAAGACCACCACCTACCATCCCCAGACTAATGGTCTTGTTGAGGTTAAACTCTACACTCAAGACCATGCTACAGGCATTTACAGACCAGTTTAACAGGGAGTGGGACAAACATTTGCCCCATCTGTTGATAGATTACAGCGAGGTTCCCCAGGAATCCACAGGTTTTTCACCTTTCGAGTTGCTATATAGGCATAGGGTGAGGGGACCTCTAGATTTGATACGAGATGAGTGGGAGGGTGAGTGTGAATACCACATGGAGTCTGTTGTGGCATATGTCCTAAACCTCAGGACAAGGCCCAGGGAACTCATGAGCTTGGCCCAGGAGAATCTGGCAGAAGCCCAATAGCAAAAAAAGGTCTGGTATGGCAGGAATGCTCGAGCCTGAGCATGCTGTAGGGCAGCAGGTAATGGTTCTCATTCCTGTTAGACACAACAAGCTGCAGGCCACTTGGGATAGACCTCTCAAGGTGATAAGAAAGGTCAGTGATGTTAACTACTTGGTAGAACTGCTAGGCAGGAGGCAGGGGCATAAGTTGTACCATATTAACATGATGAAACCTTACCATGACAGGGAGGCACTTGTGCTGAGTATTTGCAGTGTGTGGCAGGAGGAGTTTGAGGGGGATATGGTGACTGATCCCCTCAGTGAGGCTCAGACTGACACCTCAGTGGAAGGAGTAGCAGTCTCCCAACAGCTATCCCCTACCCAGGTTCGAGAAATCCAAGTAGCGTTACAAGAGTTTGGGGGCATGTTCCCTGGGGAAACCAGGGTGCACCCACCTGGTGCAGCACCATGTGGATACAGGACCCCAAAGGCCTATTAAGCAGGCCACTTATAGGGTGCCTGAGAGAGTCAAACAGACTCTGAGGGAGGAGATACAGAAAATATTGGAACTAGGGGAAATCTAGGAGTCCAACAGTCCCTAGGCCTCCACAGTGGTGCTGGTACCAAAGAAGGATAGCATCACCAGTTTCTGTGTGAACTACAAGAAATTAAATAGTCACACAATGTCAGATGCTTACCCCATGCCTGTCAGGCGAACTATCTTACCACTACTGATCTTACCAAGGGTTACTGGCAGATGCCCTTGACTTCCAGTGCTAGAGAGACGTCAGCCTTTATGACTCCTTTTGGCTTGCATGAATTCACGAAGATGCATTTTGGGATGACAAATGCCCCATAGACTTTCCAGAGGGTGGTAGATCCTTTCCTAGCATGAGCAGGAGATTTTACCCTTGCTTACCTAGATGATATTGTCATCTACAGCCATTCCTGGCAAGAGCACCTGCAGCATATTAGGGAGGTGCTGGGCAAACTATAGAGAGCAGGGTTGGCTATTAAGCCCAATAAGTGTCAGGTAAGTATGGCAGAGGTATCCTACCTGGGACATAGAGTGGGGAGTGGTAATATCAGGTCAGAACCTACCAAAGTGGAAGTCATTCAGGCATGGCTTGCAGGTGAGGGCATTCTTAGGGACAGCAGGGTACTACAGAAAGTTTGTCCCCAATTATAGTACCATAGCTGCTCCCCTCACAGACCTGACAAGAAAAAACAAGCCAGATAAGGTAGTGTGGACCCCAGCATGTAAGCAAGCATTCCAGACAGTTAAAGGAGCTTTGGGAGGATCCCCTGTGTTAGACAGTCCAGATTACAGCAAATAACTTGTTGTGCAGGTGGATACCTCAAATCATGGGGTGGGGGCTGTATTCAGCCAGGTCTCCTCAGAGGGAGAAGAGCACCCAGTGGTATATCTCAGTTGTAGGTGACAATGCAAAGAAGAATGTTATGTAACTGTAGAAAAGGAATGTCTAGCCATAGTGTGAGCACTGCAGCAATTTCAGACTTATCTGTACAGAAGGAAATTCACTATAGTTACAGACCACAATCCCTCAACATGGCTACATTGAGCCATACAACAAAATGCCAAGTTACTAAGGTACAGTCTAGGGTTGCAAGCATATGATATTACAGTGCAGCATCTCATTGGGGTTAGCAATGCCAATGCAGATGGGCTCTCAAGACAGGGAATGGGGTGAGGTATTCCCAGATAGGCCTAACCCTCTCAAGCAACATTTCTCAACCGGTCATTTGAAAAACTAGCTTGCATTTTCGGGGGGGGGGGTGACAAAGGGAAACACTGCCAGCCCAGCTATCTGGAATTTTGTAAATAGTTCTATGCCATTTGTGAATATTGATATGATTTATACAGAAGTGTGTAAAGTACTGAGCTAACATGTAACTACAGCATGCCCTATTGGAATAGAACAGGAATGTACCTGCACTATTGTGACTGTTTAGATGTATATGTTTAATGGAAACTGAAACAGGCGGTTAACTTGAAAAAAAAAAATCAGAGAAAATAGTTGAAATTAAATTGTTTCATAACCACATAATAAAAGAGATGTTATCTCTCACTTTCTGTGCAGTAGCAGACAGAATGTCTAGAGGTAGAAGTTTTTTGTATTGTCTTGAAAGAGAAGTAATTACTAGTTTTTAGATGTAGAAGTGTTTTGTTTTATGACTTCCAGGATCTGCAAACATCTGAGAGATATATTTTTTTCACAGGGAGATGCTAAAATTCTGTTAGTTTCTGACAAAGGGGGTTTAGCTTGGGAACTGAAGTCAGGTGACAAAAAGTGATGTCATCCAAGCTAACCCAGCAGTAATTTTTGATATTAATTTAAGAACTTTTTCAGAGAGAGACTGTGTATTTTGTATTTTGTCTTTGACCTAACAACAGCCACTGGAAACATCCACTCACCTCTGTACTTGCCTTGCTGTAAGTAAGTTTTTAGGGCATAGTAACTCTTTTAGATAAATATAGGAATATAGTAAAGTGTAGCTTAGATGTTTTCTTTATTTATCTGAGACTGTCCTGCAATGTTGTTTTAAATATTTCATGTGATTTTGAACTCTGATGTAACTGATTACTTACTGAGTTTTGTCTTGTTCTTTTATTAATTATTATTAAATATATTTAAAACTTTTAATTGTGGCTGGTCTGTATAGAGAATTTAAGCTCTTAGGGTACTTGCATTTCTATTTGGTGACACTGTACAGGCAACTCCTTAATAGCCTTGCTCTTGGTCAGACTGCCATTTAGATTAATAGTAACATTGCATAGTAGGATTGGATGGTTTACTATCAAATGACTGAAAATCAAAAGACTGAATTCCAAAAAAAAAATGGAAATTCAAAATATCGAATGATGGAATTTGCCCCTTCTCCACTGTTGTGTGATCTTGGAGATGGTATATATATTTTGGTATATATATTTAGCAGGGGGTGGGGGGCACAGCCCCCCACATGAGGGGAGCAGAGAGGCTTGCCCCTTGCATTAAAAATGTATTCAATATTTTGCATTTTCAGTCTTTTTGGTGTTCAGTCATTTGATACTAAACCGGATTGGACACCATTTGCTAATGGCATTAAAGTAGCTGATAAGAGATGGCTGGTGGCAGTGAAAACTGCGTTATAGTCTGGGCAGAAGGGGGCATAGCTATCAAACCTGTGCCAGCCTTTCCCAGGTGTGTGTGTGTGTGTGTGTGTGTGTGTGTGTGTGTGTGTGTGTGCGTGTGTGTGTTTGTATATAAATAAGATCTTAAGGAGTGTTGTGTGTCAGTTACTCAGGCAGGGACACGAAGCACTGGTTGGACAGAGAGGGTACTAGAGATCTTGGTTTGGCCACTCAGTTGGGAATCTCAGCCCTATAGCTATGCCAGCGGGGAGTCTTATTGGGGATCTGGAGAAAGAGTTAATTTTTTGGATATCATGATTTCCAAACATGTTATTGTTTTTGATACTGTAATACATAGAAAAAATGTGCAAGCAGTAAGATATATACAATCAAAGAGTATGTACCCCAGACATATCTTTAGAGGAGTGGTAAAAAGTCAATTTATGACAGTAAGTAGACTGAGCACGAAGTATGGGATGTTTGTAAAAGAAATGGAGGTTATGGCATTGGACTTTAAAAGCAGAGGTTATAATGATGTCCTTATTGAGGAAACAAAACATTTGGTAAGTCAGCTGAGAAAAGATCTAGCTAAACTACATTTATCTGGACAAAGCAGTGATGCTTTAAATTATGTTAGTATTAAAAACAGAAATAGGGGCAGGACTAACTATATGATGATATGTAATAGACGTATTAAAATAGTGCAACAAATTATTAAAAAAAAACTGGACTATCCTGACTTCTAATCAAGAAGTTAGTGAGATAGTAGGTATGAAAACTCCAGCAAAGCTAGAACTTCCACTGAGTGACCTCCCAAACCTCTTGTATCAGAGGCTCATGGGATATATGCAAATGAACCTTAAGAACATCAGGTGTTTCAGCTCATTGCTGACGAGGTCATAACAAGGCCGAAATATGCATATCCACAGCTAGTGGGGTTTGGCTTTATTGGCCTGAAATTGTCCATTAAAATGACAAAACAAGTCATGGGCATTCAGAATTGCCAATGAGCTGAAACACCTGATGTTCTTAAGGTTCATTTGCATATATCCCATAAGCCTCTGATACAAGAGGTTTGGGAGGTCACTCAGTGGAAGTTCTAGCTTTGCTGGAGTTTTCATTTTTTGTTTTTACTGATTGTTTTTTCAGTGACCTTCTCACTCATTGTTTGAGATAGTAGGTATAAGACCTTGGTTTCTATATAAGAGGGAAAATAATTTAAAACAGTACTTATAAAGACATGACTAAAGGGAAGATGGATAATAGCTTTAAGAATAAGAAAAAATCTGGCACCGTTCCCTGTTATAATTGTGTTCATTGACACAGATTTATCTTTTATGCACCCTATTTGTCAAGAAATGTTTGTGTTTAGAGCATCAGGTACATGCAGTACAGAAAATGTAATATATTTTGCCAGCTGCGTCCAATGCCAATGTTTTTATATTGGTAAGACTAATAAAAAGTGAAAGAAATAATTAGCGCACATATGTCTGATCTTTGTAGAAATGTTCTCACTAATGCTTTAGCAAAACATATATCTATAGATGAGGTAGAATATAAGTTTAAGTTTGGAATTTTGCAGGTTATATGTTCAAGTGGCAGTGGGGTGGGATATAGTAAATAAAACAGAATTAACTGAGTATAAATGGATTAATTATTTTAGGGCAGATAATTTAATAGGACTTAATAGCAGTAACAGTATTAAACCAATTTTAAAACATAAGCATAAGGTGATATAACTAGATTTTTATGTATTCTTATATACTGCTTAATTTTTAATGTGTAACGTTTGTCTACTTTAAGTTGATTATTGATGTTAATTGGAACTGTGGATTGATTGGCTGTTCTTTATATAAAAAGAAGGCATTGTTCCTATGTTTAACACACCGAAGAAGAGTTTTACTCGAAAGTTCTGTGTTTTTATGTTGTTGTTGGTTTTATATTAAACAAGTATACTGAATAGTGGACTTCTGGTTTTTCGTTTTACTGGATCTGGAGAAAGAGTGAGAAACCAACTCCAGACTGACTGTGATCTCTGTGTGCTCTTAAGGGAAATTGCATTTTATTGGGTGTGTACTTGTCATCCTCTCAGTGTGTACGTTCCCCGCTGTTGCCAGTGGTGAGGATTGACGCTCCTTGATTACTGTGCCAGTGCAGGGATGTCACATGCCTAGCACATGCATTTCTTGCTAAAGTAAACTAACCAGTTATAGCTTTTTTGTTTTCTTCCTCTGGTTTTAACTAATCTTCCAGAAGCATGTCTGTTAATTGTTGTTTATTTTCCTACTAGTTGACTTGATTTAATGTTGACTGTTTTTATTCTCCTCAATACACACTGAGTCTGATGTACTATTTGATGAAGGACTTTCAAATTTATGGTATTACACACACACATACACACACACACACACACACACACACACACACACACACACACACACACACACACACACACACACACACACACACACACACATCCACACTGCTTCTCTGCTGTAGTATGTATATCATAGATCTAAGTATGCAAGCAGAATATTTTTTTCTTTTTTTCCTCATTCTGGTATTTTTAAAATGTCTCCAATATCCAAACAGAAAGTAGTGATGCATCCTCCTTTCCCTTTCAAGACAATTGAAGGGGGTACTATCTGTAGAATATTTTGTTATGTCTCTTTAAAAATGGGTGCTACCATAATAGGATGCATGTCATGTGACTGTGCCAGTCTTCACGGCCTTTCATTAAAGCTGTTGAAGGTAGGGTTCATCATGCCTCAGTCTCACCTAATTACTATCGACCATTCCCAAGCTGCTTCACATGAAATATATATTACGTGGTATCAGTTAATGACTCCAAGCATGAAATTCCTGTTGAATGTCCACTCTGGCTTTCAGAAATGGAAAAAGAACAGACATGGGATAATTTCCACTGCAGGATATGGCAACTGCATCATGGTTATGAAGTACCGCCCTGCAAGAATATTGTTTTTCACATTTTGAATGTCTGAAATTCAAAAATGTGCTCATGGCGATCATGCAGAGTCAGCCATTGTTTACCTTCTAGACATGATGCTTCTCTGAGTTCATTTACAATTAAACTGAAAACAGCAAGTTGAAATAGCTGATTAAGAAACCCACTCACTGCCAGAACAGGGCCCAAAATGAGGGAAAGCTAGCCCCAGTAGTGTCGGTGTAATGTGACAAGTACATCTGGTTAACATCATAAGTGTTCATGTAACAATGCGGCTAAAGACTTTCACTTGTGCACAAAAGTGTCAAGATGACAAAGGCAGCTATCATCCTTAAATGCACATTTTAAATCTATTATTTGACCAGATTAAAATGGAGGTATAGGAAGCAGGGGGAAGCACATAAGGGAAACGTTTAAGGAATGTGAGAGGGGAAGGAAAGGTACATTTTTTGTGAGATAGCTATCCATTTTCTCAAAGCAAATAAGGTAAGATGAGCAAGGAAGTAAGAGAAGGTATGAGGGTAGGTAGCAGGGATGAATGCACAAACATATGCAGCTTTTCTCCCCTACCGCCTGCTGAAAATGGGCTCCTACCCAGTCAGATTTTCCCAGTAATGAAACGTCAATAAATAAATAAATAAATAAATAATACAGACAAGACTCACAGGGCAGGTGCTGACACACTGAGGGGGAATGACAATGGAATTATAGACAGAGGATGGACAATGGAAAGTAAATGATGATGGGGAGGGTTGGACAGCTAACAAGGGAAGGGAAAGGCACAAAACAGAGGGAAACACTGAGATGGGCAATAGGGAGGGTATTGTCTTTAGTACTACCCTATCCATTTCATACCAAGTGAGAGTCTACAAACCACAATGTGCTCCCTCACCACTGGGTCGTGGCTTAGATGCTGCTTCCAGTGGCCTACAAGGACACAACTCTGTGAGCTGTAGGAGGAGACTTTCCAGGTGGCTGATTTGGGCATCAAGTTCCACGTCCACGAGTTCCATCACCACAGCAAGCTACCTCTGGGTGACATACCGGTCACTCCTGCCATAGTCATCAACAGAAACAACAGGACCCATGGTTTATGAAGTCCCACCAGAAGCAAAGGTGGAGGGGTCTATCATCCTCCCCTAATAATGGTATTGTAGAGGTGGCCGCAGTAGGCACAGGTGCAACTGTCCCCCGAAGTGTGTGTGTGTGTGTGTGTGTGTGTGTGTGTGTGTGTGTGTGTGTGTGTGTGTGTGTGTGTGTGTGTGTGTGTGTGTGTGTATGTGTGTGTCTATAGAGGCAGGTTGTTCATTGTGGAGCCATATGCACTACCATGGCAGCTGCTGTACAGAAATGCAGAATAAATGGAGATCAACAACAAAAAAATGCATAAAAAAGAAAAGATGGCAACAAAGAAGGAGGGAGAGAAGTACAGGCATACAATGAAATACAGCACTATTAGCACATAATCAGGATAATATGCTAGTCCACTTACCCCACAATACTATCATGGAAATGCATAATGAAGTTTCACAGGGAACTACTGACAATGCAGACATATATACTGATAAATAATACCTATACATACTGAGCAGGTGATATGAACATCTATTCTAACCGCACTGACTATGATTGTCCTGTGCACCCCACATGCAATGCTTAGGATGAACTATACTAGTGTGACAGTATAGGAATAGCCTCCAATGCCTTGCACTGCTCAGTTTTAAAGGTACCACAGCCTTACTAACAAAGTCATAAACCCAGCAGTTGACATGAAACATACTAAGTGAGCCCTGCACTGGCATAACTGACTTCAGCAGAGGACATGCCATCAACAATGATAAAAGGTTGACAACATTTTCTCTGGGTAACCATCTATTATGTATGTATTGCTATGAGGGTAACACATCTTAAAAGTACTACTGAGGATGACATCTGGTATGGCAGCTGTCATGTTGGCACGTTGAAACGTAACAGACATAACAACACAGCCAATAGTGCTGTTGGACCACACCCTAGTATCATTAAAACTTCTGAAACCCTCACTAATATATTGATAACAGCAGTGGCACCTTCTTACTTATTTTTTAGAAAGAGAGGGGGTTTAGGGTATGGTTTGACTCAATGTTGGTCACAACATTGAGAGAAATAGAGCTCATGGAGAATGGGTTTGGATGTAAGATGGGACCAATATTATTTAATATTTGTTAACTGGGAGAGTCCAACTTGAAATGAGCCAATTGTCAGCGGAGGCTCAGGGAGAAATGCTCCAGATGCATGTCTTTGTAACATGGAAGGAAACTGGGGCACCCAGAGGAAACCCACTCAAATGCAGGGAGGACATGTAGACTCTGCACAGAAGGCACCCCAGCCAAGAATTGAACAGGAGAACCTCTTGCTGTGAGGCGACAATGCTACCACTGCACCACTGTGCCATAACAGCAGGGTTAGGTACCTGGTAAACATAGTGGCTGGTGAGATGCTTAGAGGGACTAGAGAAGATGCAGCAACACACATCCTTGCAGATCGATGAGGGAAATATGAGCCAACTCAAGGAAGCTAAAACAAATATGAGATCATGTATGGAAAGTATGAATGAATCCAGAGCTAAGGCCATCAAAAACTATTTTGATAACAACTTGAAAACCACCAACTCCTAGCACAAAAGCAAAGAATGCAAAAAATGGACAGGTTGATGGAGAAACATAAGGATCCAGCTAACAGTGGGTCAGCAATGCATCCAAATAAGATAATACAAATTATGGAGGAATACTATGGTGACCTGTATACTGCAGAGATGGGGGGTGGAAAGCAGGGGACAGGAGATGGAGAAATATTCGAGTACCCTAAATCTCCCAAAGCTAACAGAGGAAGATGGTAATGCTTTGATAATTACAAGGGGAGACTGAGGAAGTGATTAGAAAACATTCTACTGGTAAAGCCTCAGGAACAGATGGGATTGCAATGGAAATACAAGTTAGATTAAAGAAGGAGGTACTGAGCATGCAGCACCCCCGCTTCAACAATTAATGCTATCATGGTGAAGGGTGGTCTCAGTGGTACTGCTGAAGGAAGGAAATGACCCCTCGGATCCTGGAGCATTCAGACCCATATCAATACTAAACCACAACTATAAGACATTCATGTCCACTCTAGCAAATGGGCTGGTCAAGCTGGTGTCACAAATAATAACAGACCACTGACAACATAAATGCAACTTTAATGATCCAACAGGATGTAATTAGAACTGGACAGCCCCTACTACTGGTTGGACTAGATGCAAAAAAGGCATTTGACATGTTTAGTTGACAGTTTCTCAGGAGGGTTTTGAAGAATATGGGATTCCCCAGACAATGAGTAAGAATTATATTTGAAATCAACTCAGGCTTGACAGCCAAAATAGAGCTGAGAAGACATATCTCTGGAAATATGGTAATAACAAGGGATTCTGTTAGGAGAACACATTGTCCCCTCTTTTGTTTGCTTATATTCAAAGCCATTGACAGTGAAAATTAGGCAGTCAACACTACAGGAGTTGGAATGGTATGGTGTAGAAGAAATTTTAGCAATGTTTGCAGATTACATTATATGTGCCATAACAATGTATAATGTGACATACAATACCTGTTTAACAAATCAAGATAGTTTGGGCAGTTTTCAGGATACAACATAAGAGTCCAAGACCAAGCCTATAGCAGTTAGCTGTGTCCTCAAGCAAAATTGATACAGGCTTTTCCATTTCTATGTGGGCATGTTCAAATGCATTGCCTATGGGTGAAGCTTGAGGAAGATCCAGCCAGTGCGGCTGTGGAGATGCAGGGAGCTCTAGTCCATAAGGAACCTATAAATATCAGAAACTGGAAGACCTTGCCACTAGATCTGGATAACAAAATCCAGGTACTCAAAATGTTCAATAGTCTACTTGATCCTATATGTTGGACAAGCTTACTTCTATCAACCAGGCCAAGAACATTGGACTACACAGGCTAGGAATATAAAGTAGCTCATTTGGGAGGAGAAGGACAGCTTGAAACAGAATAAGTTGAACCACCCCTTTGAGCTGGGTAGACTAAGAATGCCTCATCCCTGAGACTATTACAGAACAACCCATTAAGACTAATTTACTTGCTCCAAGATGAGTCATATTTGCCCAAATGGAAGTTATTGTTAATGAAACAAGACAGGGTGAAAGCTAAAGCTGGGGCCCTATTTCCATGGCTAAAACTGGAATGAACTTATAATACTGAATGTGTGAAATCTTATGAGCAACAGAAACTAATAAAAGTTTTGTCTGATAAAATATAGTGAGTGGAAACCACTCTTTCTCCACACAGGCTTCCCAAATAACCAATCCCATTGGCAGAGGTCAGAGGTCAGGAGAGAGCTCTGACATGGAGAGACACAGAAGAGTGAAACCAAGATTCTGGGAACAAATAATGGAAAAAGACACAATACTAAGTCGTACCGAAGTTTGGTGGACACTTCAGTTGGGATCTGGGGACTGCATACCCTACTTGAGGGTAAAGATAGAGACACAAGAAAGACAACTAGACAGCCAAAGGGCCTGGGAAGAACCTAAAACAGATAACCAAAAATAAGGCACTGGAAGGTTCCCCAGAATAAAATCCACTGTTTTATTGATCGCACACGATATTAAAAAACGTAAAGCACATCCAGAACGCATTAACTGTATCACAGCGTTTTCGTCACAAAAACTTCTTCAGATGAGCATACCAACTTCTGAAACCCCTTTTATATACAGAAACATCCCCAATTAATCAATTAACAAACTGTTATACTTTTAAAAACACAGTGCAAAAAAACTATATACACGAACAATGGAACACAATAAGTACAGAAATGCATGGAAAATCATTTGTTGGTCAAGCAGGAATCATGTAAAAACTATACATTATTTACAGTTTGTAAAGTAAAGACTTGTAAAGAAAAAATAAATATTTAAAAATATTTAAAAATATAACACCCTTGTAAAACCACATAAAACACTGTTGTGTAGGTCATACAAAATGTTAAACAGCACCATCTGCTGGACAGTCACATAATTTAAAGTTCAGCTGATCTAAGCTTTAAGACTGGCTTCAATGAAACCATCTCATTCAAACCAGGATACCTAGTAGCTTCAAGAACTAGTTGACAGTACAGTTCCCTGCATTCTATGCGTGTTTCCCAAGGGAGGAGCAGGAGCTAATTTTTATTTTTATGTAATAGAAATATTGCCCATTGATCGTAGAGGTGGCCCTTTTATTTTATGCCCCTGCTGAATTAGCGGAGATATACCCAAATTCAGCAAGGGTAAGCTGAAGGTGTATTGGACAATATAATGGACCATAAGAGCATATCTTTTATAAGAATGTGGAAGTGAGTACATATATAAATGATATCCAGCAGTTGACTTGAAACATAATTAAGCAGGATATAATAGTAACAAAGGACATATGTTTACTAAATCTTATTAGAACAATCCAGGACCACCATGTGGGTGCATTAGTATCCCTGCTCTTTTTAGTGGCTAAAAAAGAGATCACTAGGAAATAGAAATTGCAAGCAGAACCAGCTATTGGAGAGGTGTTTGCAATGATTAATGAGATGATGGATATGGCATTGAAAGCCACCTACACTAAACTGAACTGACTAAAGTCACAATTTAAAAAAAACTGGAAAAATTGGAAGGAGGCCACTGCATAGTCAAAGGTATGAATAGAATAAACCTTAACCCGACCTGTTTAACTTTCGCCTTTCCACAATGGATATGAAATAATTGCATAATGTGTCAGAAGACAGGATAATGAAAATTGATGAGGCTAGTCTCTGTAGCTAGTTATTTGTTACAATTTGGTGGATGAGAATTTGGAATAATATTAGAAGAGTCAAATGGACTATGTTGATAGAACAGCAAGTAGATGCTATGGCAGTCCAGTTATGGGATAAAAAAATGATAAAAAGTGTGTTACTGTCAGCATTGGGCTGAGTCTGAATGTTCACTGAATTTCAGTCTTGTTTATAAAATCAACAGGTGAGCTGCTGTGGAGACAGTGTGTGCACCATGCAGGTGAACTGTACAGTGGTTGCAATTTACTTGGAAGCCTATTGTGCAAAACAATATTTTGATATGAGACTGCATCAAAAAAGGAGGGTATATGGGCAGACATGCTTAAATGGTCAATAAATGAACCTTGACAGAGAAATAAGAAAAGCCATAGGATAGTAACTCATACAAATATTGCAAAACCAGAGGACAACTAGCCCTGAATCGGTGCTGGCTATATTGTTGGCACCAACTAGAAAATGTTTTCCATTTGTTAATATATGATTTTCTAGTAGCAGGACTTCTTGCCTCCATTAGTACATGTTGCACATCCTCATCCTGTCTTCCAGAAAGTCAGTTGAAGTTGATTGCAGTTGGGGTGTATCAAACCACCCCTGTTCTTTTGTGAGTAGATCCAGTCTGTGAGGAAGCTTGTTGTAATCACTCTTGGCCATTTCCAAAAGAAGGGAGAGCCATGGTTGCTTGGACCAGAAAGGAGTCACCATAATGATCTCCTTTTGATTCTTCAGAACTACCCTGGATATTAGTGGAAAGGATTGAAAATCATTCAGAAACATTCCTGTCCAAGGAAAATTAAAAGACATCTGTCTTCCAGGCATTCTTGCATGGAGTCCTGAACAGAATCTTGCTAGTTGATTGTTCAGAAGGAAGGCAAAGAGGTGTACTTGAGAAACTCCCCACAAATGGATCAAATCTTGGAATCCCCCCGATCTAGTTTCCATTCATGAGGCTCTGCTCTAGTCCTGCTCAGCTTATCTGCCATACAGTTTGCTCTGTTGGAATGTAAGGTGCCTTTAGAATGAGATTGTGTTGTGAAGCTATACCCCAAGCTAACATGGCTAGACTACAAAACAGGTACAATCTGGTCCCATCCCCACTCCTCACCCCTGCTTGTTGATGTACCACACGATTGTGGTATTGTCTGTAACAACTTCAAGAGGTCCCAGGAAAAAAGATGATAGAGAGAGCTGAATGCCTTAATCAGGGAAACATCTCTTTGATAGTTATGTGCTTGTGTCTGTCCTTGGTGTACCATACACCCTGCAGGTTTATCCCTCCTGAAACTCCTCCATAAGCAAAGTCTGAGGGGTCTGTGGTGAGAGGCAGAAGGGGAGACCTGGATTTAAGGATATCTGTTGTCTCCACCAAATGATTTATCTTCTGATAAACCTCTGCACTGGGACCAAACAGACTTCAGAGACCACTGTATCTTTCTCATGTAGAGTCTTGCCAGGGTATCATGCGAATCATAGAAACCATAAGTCTCAAAATCCTGAGGTATTCCTCACAGTGACTGAAGTTTGAGCGGAAAGCCTTAGAAATAGATCTAGCTATAGATCTAGTCTTCTTGTGGAAGAAAAGCTGTTTGACCTGAGGTATCAGGCTGACATCCAAGGAACGCAGTCTTGTGTGAAGGAGTCAAGAAAGACTTTGAAATGTTCTCTTGGAATCCCAGCTTGTGTAAGAGATCTTTCACATGAGAGAAATGTATGATACTTTGAAAAAGACTCTGCAAAGATAAGCAAGTCATCTAAATATGGAAAATGTGGATACCCTGCAAAGTGCAATGGGGTATTGCTGGAGCTTGACAATTTGTGAGCACTTTTGGTGCAGTGGATAGTCCAAAGGATAAGACAGAGAACTGATAATGTGATCCAGACACACAAAACCTTAAAAAATGTATGAAGTCTGGATGAATAAGGATGTAATTATAAGCATATAGGGTTACCAGAAAATTTGAAACAGGAAGAAGAGGAAACAGTTTGTGAAGTGACATCATTTTGAATTTGGGCATTATCACAAGCAGGTTTACGAAGGAAAGATCCAGAACTGGTCTCCAGACATTTTCTTTCTTTGGCATTAAAAACATCCTAGAATAAAAACCCTTCCCTACCTGGGAAGGAGGAAATGGTTCTATCACTCCTTGGGACAGCATGTAATGACAAACTAGAGAAAACAGAGTCTGATCTGGAGGATGAGGAATGACCCTCTGGAAAGGACAAATGTCCTACTACTGCCATCTGTAACCTTGATGAATGATCTTCAGAACCCATTTGTCTGAAACTATCTGTTGCCAAAGTTTAAAATGGAAATTCAGACTTTCTGGAAGAAACAAGAGGCCAGGGTGGGACAGCATCACAAGGTCTCTTGAATAGTCATTCAGACTTGTTGGACTGTCCGTGGTTTTGGGAGGTTTGAAGCTTCTTTTTGGAACCCCCTTGCCATTACTTCTTAAATGTCTGTTTACCTGTATTTTATTGAAACAGTTTATTCTGCATTTTGCCAAAATTGGAGGAGGAATTAAAGAATCCCTCAGAAAATTTGAAAAAGGTGGGCTGAAAAAGCTTAGTGATTCATTGGAGCAGCTTACCCCTTTCTTCACACGTTTTGATCACCTCTGCAGCAGAGGGCCCCAAAGGGGAATTTAAAATCTTATTTTTAACACCATCTGGGAGGTTCTGAGAATTCAGCCATGCAAGTCTCCTCAAAACAGTATCAGTGGCCATAGCCTTGGAAGAAGTATCAGCTGAGTCATACACACATTGTAAACAATGTGTAGTGACTTTTTCAGTAGAAGAAACTAAATAATTTAAGGCAGTTTTTTTTTCTCACAAAAATAAAACATTCCTCATAATTTCACAATTAGTCAAAACAAACTTTAACATGTAAGTCTGACAATTCAAATGTTTGAAAATTAAAGTTGCAGAAGTATACACTTTTTTCTCATACTTATCAATAATTTTCCCGTCCTTATCAGAAAGAGTAGGATTCGAATTAACTAAGTGCTTAGCAGCAGTGGGATCACCTAAAGCTTTAGTTGCTGACTCAGGTTTGGGAATAGTGTATAAAAGTTTAAAAGACCAAGGAACTGTATACATCCTATCTGCCCTCTTGGGGCAATTGACTATCAGGAAAATTGCAAGCAGTAACACATACATCTTCTAAAGCAGATAGGAACAGGAGGAATGGGTGTTAGTTCTGGAAATTCCTTCTGTAACAACGTATAGTATTTTCTGCAGGACTGAGAAACCTATGTGTTCTCCCACTGAAAACACTGGCACAGTCTAGCAATAGTCTCAGAAAAAGAAACCACCCCACAGGGAGAATCATAAATTGATCTCTCCTCTGAGTCTGAGTCAGAAATCAGAGGAGAAAAACAGTATCTGTCCCTTCATCTTCAAGTTCAGATTCAGAACGTTGACTCTCTTCAGGAAAACATGTGTCCCTCTTTCTTTTACCAGAAATTGCTTTACAACCCAGAGCCGACCCAGTAAACTACTCCTGTCTAAGTAGATTTGAGGAGAAGTAGACACATGTTTAGTTTTCTGTTTCTTTTTGACAGCAAAAATGGAGCCAGCCATGTTACTAATGGCAACAGCAACTTCCCCAAGGATGGGTACATTATTTGGGCACAACAGGGAAGCTTTCCCTGTTCTGTCTCCCAGGACTGACAACAGTGGCTTTCCATTGCCCACCGAGGGGACTCCAGAAGCATCAGAGGATGTGGCTATCCCTGATTCATAGTGGCTGTAGGTGTTACACTAGAGGGATCTGGGGCAAAAGATGACTGGTCTATGTTACAGCAAATGGCCACAGCAGAGTCATCCACCTGTGTATGAGGCAAGTTGTTAGCCTGCTGTGATGGCAAAGGCTGTTCTCTTAACTTTTTCATTTTGTGGCTGGAAGAAAGTCCAATCATGGAACCAGTAGTTTGTTACATAGTCAAGAAAAAAGTGGTGCCTCTTTCCCAGGGAAAAAAAGCAACAAATGCTGGTAAAAACTGCAAGTCTTTAAAAATCATACTTTTTACTGAAAGCACAGTAAAAAAACACTTTAAAATGCTTTGTAATTCCCCAAAAAAGTAAAAATAAACATAATTCCTACACATAAAAGCTGGTTTTCAATTATTTACACAACTTTTAAACTGGCAGGAAAAAAGCACTCCTGTTTAAAAGTATGATACAGTCTTGTGACAGTCTTCAAAAACACAAAACTGCTAGCTTTAAACTAACTTTCCTGAGGAGGAAAGTGATAAACCACAAACAACATTTAGAAAATGGAAGGTCTTTCCCCAAAGGGGTCTTATCTGCCCAGCAAAGGAAGAGCACCAGTCCAGTCATCAGTCCTTGGAAGCCTCAGAGGAGTGAATCTTTGGCAATAGTAAAGCTCTGAAGGGCTTGGTGCCAAAACTTTTATTTATTTATTTAACATTTGTTTACCAGGAAAGTCCACTTTGAACAAGTCAATTTTCAGCAGAGGCCCAGGGAGCAATGCTCCAGATGCATGTCTTTGTAACGTGGAAAGAAACCAGAGCACTCGGAGGAAACCCACACAAATGCAGGAAGGACATGCAGACTCCACACAGAAGGCACCCCAGCCAAGAATCAAATCAGAGAACCTCTTGCTGTGAGGCGACAATGCAAACTGCTGCACCACTGCACCATCCAAACAAATTATTATTTATTTATTTTCACATTTGTTGACCGGGTTAGTCTGACTGGGCTGAAAGCCCTTTTTCAGTGGAGGCCCAAGGAGAAAATCTCCAGAGTTACTCAAATATTGCAGTATACAATTTAGTATAAAAGTGAAATACAGTAAAGTTAGATGGAATGAAGCATGAACAGATATAAATTCACACTGAAGACTATTTACAAATTAGTACATATAGTACAGGTGAAATACATCAAAATAGTATATACAAGAATAGTCAGCAATGATGTTTTTCAGTATAAAAGCAATATATAAAAAGAAGTATGCAAACAATAATCAACTGCGAGAGTAAAACTCTGGATCCCACACAGTTTGGTTTAGTGAAGGGTAGATCATGTCTGCTCAACTTGGTCAACTTCTTTGAGTCAGTCATCAGAGCTGTGGATGAAGGCAAGGTGGCTCATACAGCCTACCTTGATCTGGTCAAGGCTTTTGATACCATACCCCACTCAGGAATCATAGAAAAACTCACTAAGCTAGGCATCAACCCCTATATCACTAGGTGGGTTGCAAACTGGCTCACAGAAAGAACCCACAGTGTGAAAGTAGCTGACTCCCAAGTCAGACTGCTGACTAGTCACGAGTGGAGTCCCACAGGGGTCAGTCCTGGATCCTCTCCTGTTTGGTATCTACTTCTCTGAAGTTCAGGCCAACACAAAGGGACTCTGGTTGACAAAGTTCACAGACGATTGCAAGATGGGAGCTATTATTAACTCCCCAAGTGATATTGACATCCTACAGAAAGGCCTCACTGAGACCAACGACTGGTGTCAGAACCATGGCTTTAAGCTCAATGCCAAAAAATGTGTCGTCATCCCCTTTGGGAAAAACCCGGTTCCCATGAATTACCACATCGATGGTAGTCCACTGAAACAAGAAGGCATTATAAGAGATCTAGGAACACAGGTTGACAGCAACCTCTCTTTTGATCACCACATTGCCACTGTGGTCAGAAAGTCCTTCTGTGTGGCACATCTCATTACTAAGGGTTTTGCATCCAGGAAGAAAAAGGTCATCATCTCTCTCTATTCTTCCCTTACTAGGTCAGTCATCAAGTACAATGCCCCATTTGGCATGTACCTCACTAGACACCTGAAACAACTGGAGAGGCCACAAAAGTACCTCACAAAGAGGATCCCAGGCCTTAAACACTTGTCCTAAATGAACAGACTCAAAAAACTCTAACTATTCTCTGTCTCATATCACCTACTTAAAGGCGATCTCTGCTTGACTTACAAAGCCATGTCTGAACCAGCTCTGTTAGAAATGCTACATCTAAAGAAATCCCAATCCCTCCACACCACACTCCAGATACCTTAACGTCATTACCGCAATTAACAGAACATGCTGGAGGGACAGGTTCACAACCCAGAGACTGCCCATGCTATGAATAGACTTCCCATACATGTCAGAGCACCTCACTGGCCCTCTTCAAGAGAAATCTTGATGAGTGGATGGGTAATAGAAAATCCTGCTACAGTGATATGGTAGAAGAAGTGCTATATATAGGAACCCTATTTTTCTGAGAGAGGATATCCTAGTGGTTTAATAAATGACATTACTAGATATGTCATTAGTGAATGGAGAAGAAAATATAAACCTTTATCATGAAATGATAGTGTGCTAGCAAACAACATACAGGATGATAGTAATTGTTCCCAGTATAATTGGGCATGTATAGTGAAATATGGCCCATATGTTAATAAGGTTAAAGGCTTGATTAGTAAAGTACAGTTTTGTACCTACCATAAATGTAGATGTTCGAGTGTTCACACTGCTGCAGTCATCACACTTGGGTTATTCTGCCATCAGGCGGTCCCGTAGTTGGCCAAAGCTCCAAAGTCTTGGTCTGGCGTCGGTTGCTGTTGCTTCTTCCCTGACGTCAGTGCGCCAGGGGTATATAAGATGCAACCAACACCATTTTCCTTCAGTTTTTTTTTGCCCCAGATGTCAGGTGCCCTCAAGTAGGTAGGCAATACATATAAAATAAAAGCAATACCTTCATTCACAAGCAAAAACACCACAAAGGTTGTATAGGATAGAAAGGCATATGTTCATCGTGTTACACTGCTGCAGTCATCACACTTGGGTAGAATCCCAAAGCTTAGGTTGGGTGGCTGGTCTATAAAGAGTTAGGATTGGCTATGAGGCCCTGCAGAACTGCAGTGGCAAATCCTGCTCTGGATTTAGAGTAAAGAGGCAGGTGGTAATGCTTGGTAAAGGTGTGCACTGAACTCCAAGTTGCAGCCTCCAAAATTTCCTCGGTAGGTACTCCTCTGAGAAAGGCCGCTGAAGTGGCTGTAGCCCTGGTGGAATGTGGCCTAATGCTATTTGGGACTGATTACCCATGCTGTGTGTAGCAGTAACGAATACAGTGTCCTATCCATTTGGATATAGTCTGCTTTGAGATAGCCTTGCCCTGTGATCCTGAAGCATATGCTACAAACAGTTGCTCAGTTTTTCTGATAGCTTTTGTTTTGTCCAAGTAGAAGCGTAGCTGCCTGTGTATGTCCAAAGAATGCAGAAGTTTCTCCCCTTTATTCTGGGGGTTTGGATAAAAAGTTGGCAAATGGATGGTTTGGTTAAGAGCCACACTAGATACCACCTTTGGCATAAAAGTAGGGTTTGCCCTTAAAGAAACCCTGTTCTGATGAAAAATTATAAAAAGTTCCACTGCCATTAAGGCCTGTAGCTCTGAGACTCTTCGTGCTGAAGTTACTGCCAGAAGCAGAGCTGTTTTCCATGATAAAAATTTTAGATTGGCTGTATTGGCTGATTCAAAAGTTGGCAAGGTCAGCTTTTCCAAAAAAAAAATTGAGGTCCCAGGTTGGTGTTGGTGCTCTCCGGGGCAGTCTTATGTTTTTAGCCCCTCTGAGGTACTGCTTTAGCAAGGGATGAGAGAATAAAGGAGGATCCATGTTATAATGTGCTGAAATGGCAGAGGCGTGGATCTTAATTGATGAGAAGGATAGGCCTCTGTCCAGAATCTCAAAGTACTGTAAAATTTGAGGAATGTTTGGAACAAGAGGGTCTAGGCTTTGAGCCTGGTTCCAGGCGCAGAATCTCTTCCATTTTTCTGAGTAAGCTTTTCTGGTGCTAGGCCTCCTGGCCTCCAAAATGACATCCATAACCACTTTAGAGAGAGGTGTTGCCTGTTTGACTAATAAATTTGCCATGCAGCCAGGTTTAGGGTTTTGAGCTGACCGTGCAGGATCTGATTGTTTTTCTGAGTCAGAAGGTGTGGAATTTGAGGCAAAATCCATGGTGGGCCTTGTGCTAGGTTCCTTAAGATAGGGTACCAGTGCTGACGTGGCCAGTCTGGAGCAATCAGGATCATCTGTGGTTTCTCTTGTCTGGCTTTTAGGAGTACCTTTGAAAGGAGAGGCAGAGGCAGGAAGGCATAAACTTTTAGGTTCTTCCAGCTGAACAAAAGAGCATCCACTTTCCATGCTTGTTTGTGATAAGTCCTTGTGCAGAATTTTTGTAGTTGGCAATTCAGTGGGGAGGCAAAAAGATCTATGTCTGGACATCCCCATTTTTGCGTTACCATTCTGAAGATTTGTGGATTCAATTTTCATTCGTGAGGGTCCATGATATTTCTGCTTAGATTGTCTGCCAGAGTATTTTTCTTTCTTGGCAGGAATTGTGCTTGCAGATGAACTTGGTACGTTAGAGATGTGTTCCACAAGGTCATGGCTTGCCTGCATAGGGGGTAAGAATGAGTGCCCCCTTGCTTGTTTATGTACCACATTACTGTGGTGTTGTCTGTCTTTATTAATAATTGTCGTGGATGCAGAAGGTCTTTGAAAGCTGTTAGGGCATTTTGCACAGCCAACATCTCTTTTTGATTGATGTGAAGATGCATCTGGTCTGTGGTCCACTTGCCCTGAATGCATTTTCCTGCCATTTGTGCTCCCCAGGCGTAATCCAAAGCATCTGTTGTTAGAGCCTGCCTGGCTGTGGGTAGGGTGAAAGGCTGACCCTTGTTTAGGTGACATGCCTGTGCCCACCATCGAAACTCCTGTTGTAGGCAGGGAATCAGTGGTATTATTGCTTCTAAACTGTGAGAATGCTGAGTCCAAACACTTTTTAGGTACCATTGTAGTTTCCTCATATGCAGTCTGGCATATGGTATTAGTAGTATGCAGGATGCCATGAATCCCAGGGCCTGCAGAATTTTTCTTGCAGGAAGATGGGACTTTTTTTGCCAGTGCTTGAAAATATTGAGCTAGATGCATCTGCTTGTCTGGCGTGATGTAAACCATCTGGGCCATTGTATTTAAGCTGGCACCCAGGAATATAATCTTTTGAGAGGGTACTAGTTTTGACTTCTTTTCATTTATTGTGTACCCTAGAAAAGTTAGCAATCTTTTTACAAATGCCAGATGTTGTAGAAGAATGTCCTTTGTCTCTGCTTGAATGAGGCAGTCGTCCAGGTATGGATATATTTGAATTCCTTTTTGTCTGCAAAATGCAATTACTGGTGCCAGGTACTTTGTGAAAACCCTGGGCATAGTAGATAAGCCAAAGGGCAGTGCAGAGAATTGGTAGTGCATTGTACCAGCTTTGAATCTGAGGTATCTTCTGCAATTTTGTCTGATAGGGACATGCAGGTATGCCTCTTTGAGGTCCAGAGTAACAAGCCAAGCGTTCTTGCCCAGCATGGGTAGAAGCTGCTGTAATGTCAACATTTTGAATTTCGGAATATCCAGGTAAGTATTTAGAATTGAAAGGTCTAATATGGGCCTCCAGGTCTTGTCCTTTCTGGGGACCAGGAAGAGTCTTGAATAAAATCCCTGTCCTCCTGCTGTGGTACTTTTTGAATAGCTCTCATGTCCATGAGGGCTGAAATTTGTTTCTGTGCCTCTGCCCATTGATTTTGTGGCAGGTCTGGCATTCTTTTTAGCCTTGGTAAAGTATGAAAGTGGAACCTGTAACCTTGAGACACAATATTTAGAACCCATCTGTCTTGGGTGATTGTTTGCCAGTTTTGAGAAAAAAGTGCTAGTTTTCCCCCCAAGGGGGCTTCCAAAAGGGAAGTGCTTGGCATACGAAGGGGAAAGTCATTGTGACTGTTTCCTGTAAGGTTGAGACTTGTCCTCACCTCCTTTTGTGGTTGAGGTGCCCCACTGTCGTCTGTTTGAGCCTTGGGGTTGAGATCTGCCTCTTGGGCGTCTGTATCTGCCTCTCTGTGGTCTGTCTGACACTGGAAAGGACCAATTTCTTGTAGGCCAATTTCTGATAAATCAAGGTGGCTGTACCTGTAAGAAATCCTTGACTGTTTGCATAGATTTAGCTTTATCCTCCATTTTCTTTAACACTTCTTCTGCCTTAACACAAAACAAGGTATCATGCTGTAAAGGAGCATCCAATAATTTTGCCTTAACATGATCAGGTAAACTCTGTTCTTTTAACCAGGCATGCCTTCGAATCACTGAACCTGTAACTGCGGCTCTACAAGAGGCCTCTAGAGAATCAAAACCACATTGCAGAGTATGTTTTCCCACCTATTAAATTGCATGCAATAAATCCTGCATTTCTTAACAATCAGGGGCTTCTGAGCTTGCAAGCATTTTCTGTTTTAATTGAGCCATTAAATATTGTTGGTACTTAAGCATGTGAAACTGGCAATTTAAAGCTCTTACTGCTAAAGTTGCAGATTTGTATACTTTCTTCCCCCATCTATCCAAAGTTCTGGAATCTCTGTCAGAGGGTACTGGATTTTTTGCAATGGAAGCCTTAACCCCTTTTGGACCCTGGGAAATAGTTTCTGGATCAGCAGAAGGGTTTTTTTAAAGAAACTTGTGAGAGTCAGGGACTCTGTAGTACCTATCTGGCTTGGCTGGTGCAGGGGGCAAGGAATCAGGAGATAAGCTGGATTCAGAGAACACATCATCCACAATATCTAGCACAGGCGGAATAGCCGGGGGCCTGTGCTGAGGCAATAGAAGGAAATCTCTGAGCCTTTTATTAGATTCTGAGTAATCCTGACTTTCCCAATGGAAATGCTCCCTCATGGTATGTAAAGTTTCCCCAAAAAAATAATCCTCGGGAGGAGAGGCTGAAGGGATAGATTCTTCAGCATCAGAGTCCTCATAGGGGGGTAGAGAGTACCCCTGGTCTGAAGAGGAATCAGAGGAAATGGAAACCTGATCAGAGGAATCATAGTCTGTATCCTGCCTAGGCCTTTTCTCAGGAGGGGGATGGGAACCCCTAATTAAAGTAATGTGGTCTTCGGCCATTTTAAGCATCTGTTTCTTAGGCATGGAGGCTTGTCCAGGAGAATGCTGTACTTGTTTCTTTGTCTTTAGTGGTACTTTTGTCTTGGCTGTAGTTTTAATAGTAAGCTGTGAAGGTCTGAAAACACCCTCAGAAGCCAATGCCTGCTCAGCGGCTCCGGACCCATCTGAGGGATTAGTTTCCGTAGGCCCAATACCTTGAGTTTCCAGAGGCCTAGTTGTCTCCAGGTGGGAGTCGGAGGCGGTCTGTGGCTCTGAGGTAGCGGGTGTCAGGGGCTGCGAAAGCGCCTCATTGAGAACCGGCGAACTGGTGACTGGCCTAGAATGAGGCTTCGTCATCAGTTTTGGACCTCGGATGTCTGTCTTTATCCTTATCC
Source organism: Protopterus annectens (assembly GCF_019279795.1). NCBI lineage: Eukaryota > Metazoa > Chordata > Ceratodontiformes > Protopteridae > Protopterus > Protopterus annectens. The sequence continues at coordinate 704,253,638 of NC_056751.1, read as the reverse complement.
TTGCGTTTTTTCAGTATTGCGGTCGTCAGTTGATCCGACGGCATTTTATAATTGAACCTTCGGCCAAAGTAGTGCAATGCAAATTCAAAACGCCTTTTAATAGTACATTTGTTAAATCTAGCACAAAACCGACAATTAGTGACGTCGTGATCAGGGCCTAGGCATGGAATACAGTAAGAGTGGAAGTCCTTATGAGGTATTTGCTTTCCACAAGAAATACAATTATTAACTTTTTCTGACATCGGTCTGAGGCAAGAAAAAAGTTTCCCCAATGGGGTACTTAGCTTTAGTGAAGACTTCGGATCTGAAATTCGACTTCGAAAATCTCAGGAGTCGGCTGACCAGCACTTGCGAACTGCTTCTGCTTAGAAAGACTGAAGAAAATGGCGTTGGTTGCATCTTATATACCCCTGGCGCACTGACGTCAGGGAAGAAGCGACAGCAACCGACGCCGGACCAAGACTTTGGAACTCTGGCCAACTACGGGACCACCTGACAGCAGGATAACCCAAGTGTGATGACTGCAGCAGTATAACACGATGAACATCTGGAACATATTAATGGCAGATGAGGAAATTACACATATTATAGAAGATATTTATGATTTTATACTTAATGGAGATCTAAAGACTAATGGAATTAGAACAGTAGTATTTCTTTAAAATGTCTTTACATTTTTATTGGTCCTTCAATTTGGCGCCAAAGTGAAATGTTATATAAGCTTATAGTGTTTTATTTATATGTATTCTGATGAAGTCCACTTGATGTGGATGAAAGCGCTAAATACGAGTAGATGTTATTAAAGAAGTGTTTTTTCTAATACTTGATCGCTTGGGGGACTTATTTGAGTGTGCTTGAAGCAGCATATTTGGTGTTATTTCTAAAGTTGAGAGAGGGTATCCTAGTGGTTTAATAAATGATATTACTAGATATGTCATTAGTGAATGGAGAAGAAAATATAAACCTTTATCAGGAAATGATAGTGTGCTAGCAAACAACATACAGGATGATAGTAATTGTTCCCAGTATAATCGGGCATGTATAGTGAAATATGGCCCATATGTTAATAAGGTTAAAGGCTTGATTGGTAATAACTGGAACATATTAATGGCAGATGAGGAAATTACACATATTATAGAAGATAAGCCTACATTTGTGTATAAAATGGACAAGAATTTAAAAAGGAATTTTGAGAGATATGAAGATATGAAGAGGAAACAGAAAAAAATAGGACACACAGTAAAGTGTGGGCATTGCAATCAATGTAGTTATATATATATATGAAGTGAATAGAATTACATTAGACAATGTGAATAGGTCTACAGTTATATTTAAACAGGGTAACTGCAATTCAAAACGTGGTTTATTTAGCCAAGTGCATGGAGTGTTCGGGTTTTTATGTAGGAAAAACAGACAGATTTTTGAAAAACAGAATTTATGACCATGTTTATAATATTAGGAAAAAGGATCATAATAATGCTTTCTATAGACATGTAGAAACTAAGAGGGAATTCATGTGTTTAAATTTGGTATATTAGAACTGGTATACATGAACCCCAGGGGAGGAAACAGTAAAGCTATATTGGGGGAGAAAGAAATAAAGTGGCAGGTATTATTGGATGTTTCCACACCCCCAGGTCTGAACAATAGCATCCCCATTAAGCCTCCTTCATGCACGTTTATGAGTTGTTGTATATTTGGATTTATTATTATATGAAGTATTATACAAGTTAATTAATGATAAATTATTATAATAGTTATGGATTATTTTTGTTTCTTAAGGAAAACACTACTTTATAACTGTTATTATATCAATGTTTAAATAGGTTCAGTTAACATATATAGGTTTATGAATTTAATGCTTTTTAAATGGTTTTAATGTTTATATAAATTAGTTTTGTATACAGACAAATTGTTGTACGTATATGGAATGAATTATTTATGATTTTATTACATTCCATAGACAAGATTAATATTTATGATCTTATACTTAATGGAGATCTAAAGACTAATGGAATTAGAACAGTAGTATTTCTTTAAAATGTCTACATTTTTATTGGTCCTTTAATTTGGCGCCAAAGTGAAATGTTATATAAGCTTATAGTGTTTTATTTATATGTATTCTGATGAAGTCCACTTGATGTGGATGAAAGCGCTAAATACGAGTACATGTTATTAAAGAAGTGTTTTTTCTAATACTTGATCACCTGGGGGGCTTATTCATGTGAGCTTGAAGCAGCGTATTTGGTGTTATTTCTACAGTTGAGTTCATTACCACAATTAACAAAACATGCTGGAGGGACAGATTCATAACCCAGAGACTGCCCATGCTATGGAATAGACTTCCCATACATGTCAAGCAGAGCATCTCGCTGACCCTCTTCAAGAGACATCTTGATGAGTGGATGGGAAACAGAAAATTCACCCCGGGGATAACTCCAGTGGCTCTACTCAACAGAGGCACTGGGAACTAAGGTTGGGTGGCACTATGCCAGGTTAATCCTATGGCTAGGCTTGTAAAGGCCCCAGGGCCATTAGTCTAGTACACACCTATGAACCTATGAAAGACTCCCAGGCAATAAAAAAAGTGGGAGTGCAGTACTAGTTTAGTGTATAAAGGAGATGGGGGGGGGGGGGTTGGAAGATAGATTGGAAGTGAGTTTAGGTGGGATCGTGGCATGGACAAGACCATGAGTTTAGCAGGCGGGATTTTAGTTCTTTTTTCAAAGAAATGAGTGCTGGTAATGGAACGTATGTGAGGGGGTAATTTTCTCCAAGACTGTGCTAAAGAGTGGCTATGTAGGAGTTTGCCAATGTTCTTCTTTGGCATGTGCACCTCAAGAAGGCTCTGTTGTGAGCTTCGAAGAGCTCAATTTGGAGTATAGTAGGAAATCACCTATAGGATCATGTAGGATTACCTCATGCAACTGGTAAATCCCTCCAATTCTCAGCCTTACATTCTCAGAGCCTCTGTAACAAAATTCCAAACCTTCATGCCTGGCTTCTACATAACTAGCCAGACATTCTCTCCATCTCAGAAACCTGGCTCAAGCCTCATATAAAAGACTCTGAACTAATACCACCAAACTACCGCATTCTAAGAAATGATCGAGCACAAAAAAAGGGGGTGGGGTAGCACTCTCATACTCTGCATCTCTGCTAGTGACCCCATATACCAAACCTTTCCCCAAATTTTGTAAGGCAGAGATAATACAAGCCCTACTCCACCTAAACAAGCATAAACTCATATTCATCCTCTCCCTCTATATCCCCCCCGGTCATAACGTTTCATGTCTTGAAGACATTCTCTCCTGGGTCTCCTCTAATATCACTCATGAAACAATAATCCTGGGTGATATTAACATAAATGGGGCAACAATTCAATCTCCCACTAACTCACTCAATATTAACTTGTAAAACTTCACATAATTAATCAATACCACTACAAGACCTTCAACAAGCTCCACTACTGGAGGTACAATAGAATGGACAGTGGTGTTCTCCCAGACCCATTAGCTGACCATTTCCTCACTTTTGCCCGACGTCTCCCCTCTTCTGTGCAACTAACTCACAACTATATATCCTCTTGCTGCTTAAAAAACTACAATCCTGAAACTTTCGTAAACACAGTAAAAAAAAACAACTGGAACCCATTAAAAACCCTTCCTGTAGATAATGCTCTTTCCTACTTTAACACTACTTTCATAAACCTAGTCAACTTCCTTGCCCCCCTAAAAACTAAATGCATGAAAAGCAACCCTTTACCCTGGTTAACTAAAAGATGTTTGTTACCATGCGACTTTGTGACAAAGCATGGGCACGATACCAAAAAATAACACCTCCATTACCCTCACCGAATATAAAACACTACACGATACCAAAAAATAACACCTCCATTACCCTCACCGAATATAAAACACTACACGATACCAAAAAATAACACCTCCATTACCCTCACCGAATATAAAACACTACGCAATAAAGTCAAAAAACTCATTGCCGCTGAACAAAAAGTATATTTTTCTATCCTCCATACTAACCACATTACCAATCCCAAACTATTTTGGAAAGGAATGTCATCCTTCCTTAACCCTCGAAAAACAGAAAACCCTTGCCCTTACCCAGATGCATCCAACATGGACTTAGCAACCCAGTTTAACTCCTTTTTCATTGACTCCATCAACAAGCTAACATTATCCTTCTCCAATAACTCTGTAGCTCATCCTAAGCCTGCTCCCACCCCTTCTTCCCATAACATCCCATACCCCCAACCCCCTCCTTTTTCCATCAATCCCATCTCCATAACTACCATAAAAAAAACTTCTCCATAAATTAAAACCAGGCTCCAATGCCCCTGACAAAATCCCCTCCTATTTCCTAAAAGTAGCTGCTGAAGCAATTGCCCTCCTCATCACCATACTAATCAATCAGACTATCTTAGAATGCCAGGTATCCCAGTTTGGAAAAAGGCCTTTATTATTCCTTTCCACAAAGGCGGCAATAACAATGACATCCCAAACTTTCGCCCTATCACCATCCTATCCTCTACTTCTAAGCTACTTGAAAAGTGTGCCCACCAACAACTCTTAACCTATCTCATCAATAATCAGCTACTTACCCCAACACAGCATGGCTTTAGACCAGGTCATAGTACCTCCACTGCCCTCCTCTCATTCCTAGAAACAACCAACAAAGCCTGCGACTCTGGCCACTTTGTATCCACTCTTTTCCTCAACCTCTCTAAGACATTTGACACCATTTCCCACAACCTGCTTCTTACCAAACTCTCTAAACTTAACCTATCCCCTTCCTCTTCCCAGTGGTTCTCACACTATCTCACAAACAGGCAACAAGCAGTGAAATGGAAACAAGCTACCTCACCATTCCTTAATACATCCACAGGAATCCCCCAAGGTTCCATTCTAGGCACCTTATTATTCAACATATTCATAAATGACTTCTACCAAGCCATTCCAAACTCAACCTCATTCAATATACCGATGAGTCTACTATAATTTGTTTCTCCCCTTCCATCACAACTCTCAATAATCTAGCACAAGCTGCATTCTCTTCCACTGAATAGTGGATGTTAGACAACCCATCTAGCCCATAGTAAAACCAAAACAAAATTTATGCTATTCAATCCCTCCAAAACCTCTTCCCTAGACAAACAACCCTTCGTAATTACCAGCAAAAATAATGCTCCCCTTGAACTAGTCTCTGACGCAAAACTACTAGGAGTTATCATCGACAATCAACTAAAATCTGACAAGCATCTGCAGGCAAATATAAAAAAACACACAAAAAACTAGGTATGCTTTACCGTCACAGTCGCTATATCTCTCCCACCACCAGAACTACATTTGCCAATACATACCTCATTCCATCCCTATTATATGGTGCATCTATCCTAACCAGCCTACAATCTTCACTCAAAACAAAACTCTCATCTTGTTATAACAAATTATCCAAATTTCCAACAGGTTATAGAGCCCTTTCCCACCACTATAATTCCCCTTCACCAATTAAATTGGCTAGAATTACCAAACTTCCTCATATATATACACAGCTCATCCAAGCACACAAACTCATTCATAACCCACTTCTCTGCCCCTCCCTAGCCAATACCTTTGAAATGCATAAACCAGATAGACTTCTAAGATCCAGTTCCCAAAACCTAATTAAATTGCTTAAACCAACACATCTAGCTGGGAATCACCTGATGCTCTTCTCTCTAGCACGCCTCTGGAACTCTCTCCCTTCCTCCATCCACACAACCAACAGTCTCTCCTTGTTCAAAACCTCACTGCACTCTCACCTTACTTCACAATGGATATGCTCTTGCTCCCACCCAACCTAAACCTGACCAGACTTTCTTCCTAACTTTCCAAACTTATTTGTAACTTATCGCAAACTAAATTCCTACATCCCTGGTGATGTATCTGACCAACGAGTAAAAATGGCAATTTCCTAAAAATAAATAAAAACCCTGAATACAGTACTACTTAACTTTGTAAATGAAAATCTCTCTTATTTTCTTTTTTATGTAACATGTATTTGAAATGTGTGCTATGATTTGTTTATTCTGTACCGTGTATATAACATTTGCTTAAAATGTATACTGTGGATTTGTGCTTTTTCTGTACTATATACTTGCATTTTGCCTGAGCTTTTCTCCCCAGGACTCCATTGAAAATGGGCTCCTTGTAGCCCAATGGACTATCCTGGAAAACAAACTGCAAATAAACAAACTGCAAATAAATAAATATCAGGGAGGAGAGAGCTGGGCAAGAGGTGGGGTAGTTAAGAATGGAATGAGTTAGGTACAGCTGAGGTAGAAGGAGCTTATGGTGGAAATCTAGCCATTGGAGGTTTTTTAGAGATAGGCAGTGGTGAGATCGGCAGGGCATATTAGCAGCAAATCTTGCACTTTTGTTGTATGTGAGCTCAAGTTAAGTTATATGGTTGGATTGAAGGTTGGTGGGGATAGGGGCAGCATAGAATAGAGTGGGGAGCAGGAAAGCCTGAGCAAGGGTGGGTTTGGATTTTTCTGAGAGGAATCTTTTGTGTCTGTATTGCAGTCCTGATTTCTGGTGTTTTTTTAATGCTTTGTTGAATATGGAGGTCGAATTTGACTTGGTCATCTATTGTCACACCAAGGAATTTAGTGTGAGTTTTGACGATAATAGTTGTGTTGTTTAGGGATGTGACAGTGAAACTGAATTTTAGAGTTTTGAGTGTTTTTGGTAGAAAGAAGAGGAGTTTGGTTTTCTTAGGGTTAAGCAGAAGTTGGTTTGATGTTAGCCATTTTTAGACAGAGTGCAGAGATTGAGTGATGGTTTGTAAATTGTCAAAATTGTCTGAGCAGAAGATAATGGTTGAGTAGTCAGCATACTGGATAACAGAAGAGAGGGGACATGAGGTGAAGAGGGAGTTAGTAAAGATGTTGAAGAGAAGCGGACCAAGGATGGAGCCTTGAAGGGAGAAAAGGATGATAGCCATTTGATGGATTGAAATCTATTTGAGAGGTAGTTACTGAGCCAGTTTATAGTACAGCCTGAGAGGTTTAGTTTAGAGAGTTTGGATAGCAGTAGAGGATGGGAGACAGTATCAAAGACCTTGGAGAGGTCTAGGAATAGACAGAAAATTAATTTATTTTCATCATGAGCCTTGGCAATAGTATGGGTGAAAGATAATAGTGCAGTAGATGTGCTGCGTTGAGGGCAAAAACCGTGCTGGGTAGGGGTTAGGAGATTTTCATGTAATAAATGCTTAAGGAGTTGTTTGTGAACACATTTTTCGAGTATTTTAGAGAGAGGAGACAGTATGGCAATTGGTCTAAAATTAGAGGAGTCAGTGGAATTGCCACCTTTGTAAAGTAGTTAAACAGACTTTTTTCCAAATATCAGGGACTGTATTTTTTTGATGGATCTGTTTGTAAGTATGGAGATGGGGTAAGCAATTGAATTTGCAGCATGTTTAAAAAATATGGGGGTAGATTGTCTGTTGATGGTGAGTATGATTCTAATTTGCAAAGGAGAGACCTAATGTAATTAGTAAGAATAGGTATAAGAGACATGGAAGTCTGAAAGGAAGCTGTGGGGGTACTGGTTAGTTTGTGGATGGTTTCAACAAAGAAGAAGTTGAGGAAAGTGGCTGTTTCAAGGGTGGAGCTGTTTGGGTAGGGGTTGGTGATGATGGGCTGCATGGATGTAGTAGTTAGCTTGCAGAATGCCAGAATTTTCTGGGGTTGGAGTGTGGGTTATTGAGTGGCTTTTGGTAAAACTTTTTCTTATTAAGAATAACCTGTTTTTTGGTTAAGTTGTGGAGTTCCCTACAGGTTTGAAAGAGAGCAGATTAGTTATTTTTTCCAGCTTCTCCATGCACTATCCCTCTTGGTCATTAATGTACAACTGGAATGTGTTAACCATGGAGCATAGTGAAATTTTAATCTGATTTTCCTGGAAGGTGCTAGGGAGTTGAGGGTGTTTAGGAAGATGCTGTTGAATTGTAGGACAGCATTTTCCAGAGGGAAGAGTTTTAGAAGTGACCAGTTTATTGAGGGGGTATCTGGTTAAAGGTGCCTATGCTGAAATTTGAGAGACTGTGGCAATCTTTATATTGGTGAGATTTTTTTTTTTTAAGTTGGGGTGAGTATCTTTTAACACATGTGGGAAGGTGGTCGCTAAGGGATTTGGGAGGGGTGGTGGGGATATGGTAAAGTTTGAGAGTTGGATGTTAAGATCCAGTCCACTGTAGTACCAATGTTGGAGTTTTTGAGGAGCTGAGTGGGGAGTGATTAGCTGGGAGAAACCATAGAGGTTAATGCAGGAGCTAGGAGTGTCAGTGGTAAGTGTATTCCAGTCTATACTGACGTTGCTGAATATGATAGTTTCATATGTGATAGTCTGTGAAATCCAGGAAAGAAAAAGTTCAAGAGTAGGGATGTTATTTCCTGGGAGATTATAGATAGTAGCAATTGCTAGTTTTTGCGTTTGTTTATATTACAGTTGACAATTAAAATTTCTGCCAGATGAAATCTGGAGGAGAGATAGTAATAAGGGTGAGAGAGAGGTGTGTTGAGTAGAGAATGACAACACCTTCCCTATTTTTTCTTAAGTCAATTCTGTTGGAAGATATTGTAACCAGGGGGGGGGGGGGTCAGAGTTGTCAATATGTGATTTTAGCCAAGTTTCAGAGAGGGTAAGGATGTCAGGTGAGTGTAGAGAGATCCAGGAGTGAAAAGGAGTGACTTTGTTAAGTATACTTTGTGTAGTTAGTGATATAATGACTAAAGAATTGGATGATATGCTAGATGTAGATGGTGCTGAGGAGGTGGGAGGGGGGAAGATGGGTGTGGGAGAGGAATTAAGGGTAGGTCCTGTGGTGGGATGGATATCTCCAGAGAGTAGCAAGTGTAGAAATTGAAGCGGAGTTGACAGTTTACAGCTTGAGCTGCCTGACAGTTCGGACACATGGAAGGAGCCCTGAGGCTTGGGAAGCTGGACGGCTGTCATATCCTTGGCAGGATATAACATGTATAGATAAGGCTACTGCAGCGATCAATGTGATGAACATAGCAGGAATACCATCTGCTTAAGGTAAGTGCAACATTTTCATTACAGTTGTTTTGTTGTCATGTTTAACTGAAATATTTCTTTTTTTAAACACCTTTATTGAATTATCACTTGTGACATAGGTAAACTTACATTGATATAAAATTAATCAAACCATATTAACAAGCTCACATTTACAAACATTATACATTACATAACTGAAATGTTTCTTGCAGTAATAAAACATGTATGATTATCTGCAGCCAGTGATAAATGGCTTTAACAAAAATAACATACCAAGGGAAGTAGAGATGTTTTACACAGCTATTTAGAAAGGTAATAGGATTTACACACTACAGAAATACTGTAATGAAATGTTTAATGGTGCCAGCCCAACACAGCCTGGGATATACTTGGACAAAAAACTGTATATAGTAGTAACCTGCCAGTGTATAAGTGGTAGGGTATGCTGTTATGTCCTTAGTGCTCACCAGTGCACTATACATACCACTGGTGAACATTCATGTCAGAAATCTTTTTCACTGTAGCCTTAAGCTGTTGACACAGCTGATGTGTGTTCCAACCTTACTTGTATACTGAATAGCCCTATTATGGGTTCACAATTGTAGAAACAAGTGAAGTAAGTCAGCTGTAATTATATAGGTTAACACACACCACATGTCAACTCAGGTTATCCACTGACGGTCAGTGCAGTGATGCTGCTTCAGGTGACATCCGTATCGTGCATGGGTAGCTGTGACTGCATATCTGGGTACCATAGCAGATATACATCTGCATGCAGGGTTATCCATGTGAATGCCAATGTCACATGGTGCATAGTTCTGGGTAAGCTGAACTGAGTAATTTATTTTTGAGTGGACAGTGTGAGCAATTGAGTACGCAGTTTGGCCTATGCTATGTAATAGCTTACTGAAGTACTGCATACTGTTACATGTGCATATTAGCATGACCAACCCAATGTATAGTGCTTAGGGACAGACTCACATGGTGTATTCTTTGTCTGCACAGCAGCACAGCTCCAATACCTGCAAAGGTAAAGGACGGAAGAACAAACTCTCCTACCTGGAGAATGAAGTTCTGCTGAAGGCTCTTGGTCTCCATAGCAAACGGCTACTTGGCAAGAGACTGATGTCCAGCCCTATGGTCAACATATCTGGCAGGTTGTAGTCCAGGACTGTGACTATGAGTAGGTCAGACAAAGGGCCACCAATATGATTCATGATGCAGAAATTCATGCTGCCCTCCTTGCATGGGAAGGTAGGCGATGTGAGGTGGGCCATCGGTTGAACCACCATTGACAGAGATGCAGGAGCTCCTGGTTACTCTGCATGATGGATCATATTCACCTCATTCCCATGTTGATAGTATATATAAAATCTTTCATTTTTAACAATAACTGATGCACATATGTCACTTTTAAATAAAGGTCTGTCATTTATTCCAGCCCAGAGAACTGTGTTAGTTGACATTCTTAAAGAACTTAAGTTATTTGGTCGCAGCTTAATTTTAAAAACTTTTTTTAAAGGACAGATGACTGATAATGTGAATATTTAAAATAAAACAGTGCCTTTTTTTACCTAAATTACATCCTATGGTAGAAGCCTATGTGTCAGTATGTGAGAAGCAAATAAGGGATGCATTTAATTCAGATAGAAGAGCTGTTTTGTATAACTTGAGTATAGAAGAATCTGATGCTTTATATGACCTGAAGGCAATGCATTCAATGGAAATTAGACCCACAGATAAAGGAGGGGGAATTGTGATTATGGACAGGGAATTTTACATCCAGCAAATGATGAAACTACTGAATGACCATGAAACCTATGCCTGTATCTCAGTAAATATAGTAAACTGTGTTATAGACAGGATTGCTGTTTTGCTGTTTGACTTGCTGACTATAAATTTGATAACAGAGGATTTATTTAAATATTTTAATGTAGAAACTCCCACCATTCCAGTTATATATGGCCTTCCCAAGGTACATAAAGATACCATATGACCACCAATGAAACCCATAGTGTCTAGTAGAGGTTGGGCAACAGAAGCCATGTCAATATATGTGGAGAATAATCTTCATCCAGTACTTGGAAAGTGTGAAACAGTGTTGAAAGACACAAAATCTTTTCTCCATTGTATAGAAAGACAATTTTGATAAATAAAGAGTATCTGCTTGTAACCTTAGATATTACATAACTTTTCACAGTGATTCCAAATCAGTGGGGAATAGAGAACATTAGGAGCTTGCTATGTTCTAAATGTGCTTTCTCTAATGATAAAGTGAATCTGTTATGCAGTCTGCTTGAAATAATTTTGGACAATAATGTTTTTGTCTTTAAAGAAGATTTTTACATACAAAAGGTTGGTGTAGCTATGGGCACAGCTTGTGCAAACAGCTACGCCAACCTAACTCTACTCCAATGGGAAGAAACATTTCTACTACAGGGAAATTAATTTAGCAAATATGTTCTATGGTATCCACGTTTTGTGGATGACATGTTTTTTATATGGGAAAACTCAATAGAAATGCTGGGTAGATTTTTAGAGTACCTACCTACGACACCATTTTTAAAATTTACCTGTAAATACTCGGGTCTTTATTACGAACGCGAAAAACCGTATGAGCGAATATGAAGATGTTGACATGTATTGCGCGAAGTATGGAAATCCCGAACATACAAAATCACGAATTCCGAAATGTCAAATTGTTTTGGTTGCCCGTCTGCGGTATAGCTCCGTAAGGTAAGTGTGCGATAGACAGGACTTTTATGTTAGGATTTGGGTTAAGGTAAGTGTATAGATATGTAATGTATAAAAGGTTAGTGTAGTGTTAGAAGTAGGGTTGTTTAAGTGTATGTATGTGTATTGTTTATTTTGTTTGGGTGTATGTCTGTAGGGGAAGTGTGCAGTAGTTACAGACCTTAGGGTTAGGGAGGGATTAAGGATAATGCATAGATAGTTGTGTATGTGGGGTTTAGTGTAGTGTTGGAGGTAGGGTTTTGTTAAATGTATGTATGTTGATTATTTATTTTGTTTGGGTGTATGTGTGTAGGGGAGGTGTGCAGTAGTTACTGACCTTAGGGTTAGGGAGGGGTTAAGGATCATGCATAATTAGTTGTGTATGTGGGGTTTAGTGTAGGGTTAGAGGTAGGGTTTTGGTGCTTTACCTTAGGTTAGAAGTAGGGTTTGGTTAGTGTATGTGTGTGGTTTATTTATTTTCTTTGGGTAGGCAGTATGTAGCGGGTGGTGGGGTTGGCCAACTATGACAGATCGATTTTTTTTGCGGTTTAGTGCGTTCGGGATTTTCGTAGTTTCACAGTATAGGTGTCAACGTTTAGGTATTTGGGAACAGGGTTTTTCGCTTTGGTAATATAGACCCAAATACTCAAATGAACAGATAGAATTCCTTGATGTTCTAGTGAAAAAATCAGAAATGGGGCAGATGGCTACTAGCCTGTATAGAAAACCAAGTAGAAAGAATTCCATATTACATAAAAGTAGCATGCATCCAAGACATGTTAGCAAAAACGTTATGAAAGGGCAGTTCCTGAGAGCCTCAAGATTACATAATAAAAATGATGAGTTGGGGAGATCCATGGAAGTGTTGAGGAGAACTACTTGATAGAGGATATAACCAGACAGAAATAGACACCACCATAGGAGGAGTATATCAAGAACATCAAGAGAAGGGTAGACCTCACTTCTCAGAACAAACTACAAGAGATAACCCTGAAACTGACTCCAGGGATGAGAAACTCAGGTTCCCCATTACATATGCAAGTGATGTCAGTCAATTTTGTGATATATTTAGGAAGAACTGGAACATATTGTTTGCCACTAAAGAACTCGAAGGTGTCATAGACTCTGAACCTCACTTCTCATTTACAAACAAAAAAAATCACTTAAAAGGCAGTTATGTTATAAAATTCAAACACATAAGTCCCTGAACGCATCAGATAGGATAGGGACATATATGTGCAGGAACTGCAAAGCTTGTAAGTATATTTTCTCATGTAGCACTTTTGTACATCCACATCAAAATTTTAGAATTGAATTCAATTTCTATTCAGACTGCAGGACTAGAAATATAGTCTATCTGAGTTTTTGCCACTATTGTAAAGTTTTTTTATGTGGGCAAGACTAACAGAATGCTCAAAGAACACATTTTAGAACATATGAGGGACATAGTAAACCAAAACGAGAGTAGTGCCCTAGCTAAACATGTAGAAGCTGAAGGAATGCACCATGTTTTAAAATTTTTAGTTTTAGAAGTTCTGGAAGAAAATATCAGACGGGGGTGACATTAGAAATAGAACAGAAGAAGCTGAGCAAAAATGGATTCTGCGAGTAAATGCAGACAAACCCCCAGGTATTAATGAAACTGTTTCTTTGAAACCATTTTTAAAGGGAAGAGCCTTAAAGCACTAATTCCCTTCTACATTGTTCTATAGGCATTCACATTTGAACTTGTATACTGTTTTTAACAGTTTTATGTCTGTTTTTTTCTACTATTTTTAAATTAATTGAATCTGATATAAATATTTAATTGTTTTAACTGATTGGTCACTTTGGAAGTATATATATCAAGGAAGGCATGGAATGTTTTATTAAGTCTGATGAAGTGACTTGGAAGATTGTGAAAGCACTCACTTTGTCCTTGCAATAAAGAATTTTCCTTCTGCTGTGGCAGTTCGGCTTTTTATACATACTACTGGCTCCGCGGTGAAGACCGAGCTGTTCATCTGGTACCCGTTTTTGTCTTCTTCATTCCCATGTTGGTGTGTTAACCTTGCAGATGAATTACAACACACCCCTACAGTATCTATTGGCAGTGCCTCTGATGTGTTTTGTTCTTCCTTTATTAAGATATTAATCATTCTGTCTGATCATTTTTAGCTGTTTATGACAGTGAATTTGTGTGCTTCCTGTAATTTGGGTTCACCAGGACAAGCTCCAAGGGCACCTGTACAAAATAAGGGTATATTATCCATTATTGACACTATTTACCATTCCTATTAATCCTATTAAGTCTGTACTGGGAGAACAGTAGAGGTGATGGTTATACTTACACTAGGCCTTGGTGTCTTCACAGGTGATGCTCTGTCTGGCTCCACTATCATGGACATTCCATTGCCTGATATTGGAAAAAGGACCAACTCTGACAATGATGACAGTGAACATGTGGCACGGCCAAGGAGTACAATATCACTGTTAGACCCAAGGAGTGTGAATACCAGAACCTCTACCTAGGCCATGGGCACAGCACCCATCCTTTGGACATCATTCAAGATGTAGTAAGTGAATTTGTGTAACAAGTAGCCATGCACAGGCTGCATGCAATTCAGAGTCATGATGCTGAGCAGTAGTACTGGCCATGATGTACGGTGATGAGCATATAATGACATGGTAACAAGCAACATTATTAAAGTGAGCAGCCTGGAATATGCTAATGAGGCAAAACAAAATGACAAAGTGATTCATAAACATGTAAATGACATCCATAGAGCTCTGCAATTTATGTAAAATGAACACTGCCAAATCTCCATACGTTGCTAAGAGAATTGGGGAAAATGTTAGACATTGCCACTGCATTTTTAAATGTGTATCTTCAAAAAGCACTTAATGTGACTATGAGCCACAGTGGTGCACATTGTCACCACTGGTGAAGCTGTGTCATTTGGCCTTACTTCACATTTCATGGATTTCTCGACACTTACTTTGTGGAATGGTGCTGTGTGGATAGAGTGATCATGCAAAACAATGTGAACATGTGTTGGCCTTGTCTGCTGTCCCACGGGAGTCATGAAGCACCTGTCCAGTGGACACCAAGGTATGCATGGCTTTATGTATATTAGCTAGAGGACCTTTCAGCAACTTACTGCAGTCATAGTAGGGGGTATCTAGGCATCTGCCTCAAGAATACTCCATTAGTTCCTGGATGCCATGTTCCAGCATATGGGAAAGAATACGTGGTTCCCATTTACTACAGCAGAGAGAACAAACACCACTCATGATTTCTCTGAAATAAACTATTTCTCTGAACTATTTGGTTCTGCAATAAAGTGAAGAGACTGACCTTCGTGGTCCAGTTTGATTTTTTATTTTTATTTCTCTGAGCTATTTGGGGTCATAGGCTGCACCCACATTAATATAAAGGCGCCACCTATAGGTATGATTGGATGATCTGGAAAGAAGGTACATAAACCACAAAGGGTACCACTCCATCACTTGCCAAGTGGTCTGTACTGTACATGGTATCATCTAGAATGTGTCTGGAGTCCACCGAGGCAGTTTCCACAGCTCCCACATAAGGCACACCTGTAACCTCTACCAGTGTTTTGCAAGGGATGACTTCTCTTGGGGGAATCTTATTGCTGATGCAAGATATCCCCTTGAACCCTGGCTGATAACACCCACCAGAAATCCACAGGGGTACAACTATGCTCAGTCACAAACAATGGGCATTACTGATTGTGTGTTTGGGCTGATAAAGATACATTTTTGCTTTCTGGATTCGTCTAGCGGTGGCCTGTGGTATGCTGCTGACATATGTGCAAAAATGCTTTCAGTATGCGCAGTGTTGCGCAATATTATACTTAGAAGGAAGTTTCAGTAGGAAGGGGCAGTTACAGGAGGAGCAGCCCCCTGAACACCAGGCAGTGGAAGCTGAGCCAGATGAGGAGATGAGGGAGGATCGAGCAGTGGGGGATGATTGCGCCAGATGGAGGTGGGAGCAGTATACCCTGGCAGTGGCAAAGAGGCAGCAGTTTACCCATATCTTCAGCACATAATAAAGCCAAATAAAGCACAAACACTACAGTAAAAGTGATGCATGCAAAACCAGCACCAGGCTGTGCTTGCCCCTGCATAGGCTAGCCGCACTGATCATTAAATATAGGCAATCCAATTAACAATGTACAAAGGGCAAAACACACTTCAGTTATCATCACCTGCACAGAAAGATGAAGGAGCAAGAAATGTGTGGCTGCAGCGGAAAATTCAAAGCAAGACTACAGTTGTGTTTAGGGGCTTTGAGTGTAGGGGTGGCCTTAACATAAAAGGCTTTAGGAAGGACCAGTGTTATTGGAAGTGTGTGTGTGTGTGTGTGTGTGTGTGTGTGTGTGTGTGTGTGTGTGTGTGTGTGTGTGTGTGTGTGTGTGTGTGTGTGTGTGATGCACTGTTAGATGGGGTGGTGTGAGCGTGACTTTTAGGACAGAGCCTCAGCAGTAGTTCAACACTGAGTATTGATCTACTGGTCAGGTCCAGGTGTCTATGTTAGAGGTTAAAGCATCTCATGCACAGGAGAGATGGCTCTACCAGGAGTTGCATTGGCTAGTTTTCGGCATGCTGCATGACAATGAATGAAATCCATTACCAGATGAGTCAGTGCTAAGACTGGTATAGCCCTGGGGATGTCATCTTCTGGCCATAAACAGCTCCACAACAGCACTGTGTGAGCATGATCTAGGTTATCCATAGCCATGATGACTCCCATGTGTAATGGTGCCTCATGCATACCAGGTGAGTTTAAGAGTATATAATATGTTTAAGTATGTGATCTAGTCTATCAAAACAATGACATGTATGAGACAAGCACTGCTGTAGGTCATTTCACATATCCTGCATCAGCTTTACTATCTTTACCATGGTTGTGGTGGTACTATCCTGTACTTTCATGATGGCCCTACAAAAATACTTGGTGGTGGCCATTGACACACCAATTTCAGGTGGATGGTGGTAACCATTTCTCTAGCAATCACCCGTACCCACACCATGTATACCCCACCCCCATCCAAAGGGGCTACAGGCATAACCTGACATGTGTCTGATAGGGAATACTGCACTTTCCCGAGTACCCTCAGTAACCTGTCCTCCCTGTGTGATCCGTGTCCCCTGAGTGTCCATACATGTAGAGGCTGTGTCCATGGTCTGTGTAGGGGATGTAGTGACCACGCTCCTGGTGTCCACACACACACACACACACACACACACACACACACACACACACACACACACACACACACACACTGCCCCCTGACTGTACCAGTTATGCCCACCATCATCACCAGATGTCACAGATCTTCCAGCAGCAGGTGGTGGCAGTTCAGCAGTGATGGTGGACACAGCAAAGCACAATATTCAGTGTCAGTATGACCCAGCACCAGAGCTATAAATGAAAGTCAGGTAAAGGAAAAGTAGCATTTGAAAACCAAACGTTTAACTAGCAAACCTTGTGCAGATGGTAGCGCAGCTGAAATTCCCGATATTCTTGTATAACTCAAAGAATACAGTTTTAATTATTGGTCAGTGACTAATGGGTCAAGATGAAGAGCTCTGTGTATCAGTAGATCCATGAGTGAAACTCTGCACTAATATTCAGCACCATACTCTGGGACCATGTGGAGATGTTACCTGCTTCTGTAGCTTTACCCCCTCCCACCTTACTAATACTTGCTAAGCCTAATTCTACCCCTGCCCCTAACTCCAAACCTACACCCTACCTTAGAAAAAAATCCATCCCATAACATTACCACTATTCAGTCAGATTATGTCTGCAGTTACTGGTAAGTTTAATGAAGTGCAAGGAGAAACTGTTGTCATAGGTCCTTATCTATCTCTGCCTATAGAGATACATATAGTAATAGATGTGTAGCTATCAATCTGTATATATTATACCTATCACTATCTATCTATATATCTATCTCTCTCTCTCTGTATGTATATATATATATATAGAGAGAGAGAGAGAAAGAGAGATTGACATAGATAAGTATGGCTTTATTGGCCAGAATATAACCATAAAGGCTTGAAAAATAAAAAGTAAAAAGTCATGGACATTCAGAAGCCCTGTAGCTGAAACACTGATATGTCCTTAAGGTGTCATGTGCATACATCACATGGACCTCCACTACTGAAGGTTTAAAGTATTACACAGTGAAGATTCTAGCTTGGTTGATTCTTTCTTGCAGATTTTACTGAATGGTTTGTCTGTGTGACTTTTGTAACCTTTTGTTCCTATATATATAATTTAATTTTTTATGGTCGAAACAGTAAGATCAAAGTTTTGAAACGTCAAACCATTTAAATGGAGATCGCCGTACGGTGTGGAACTGTATATTTACCATTTTCCTCACTGTAGTGCGATCTCAGAGTTGGTATATATAATTAGAAGGGGGTGTGTAAAATAAAAGATTTTTTTTATTTAAATTTCGAAATTTCAAAGCTTCAATCTTATGGTCTCAATCATACGAAATTCGAAGTTTTGAAACTTTGAGATTTAGAAGTAGACCCGTACACACACACACATATTGTTTGTGTGAACAACATTCTATCGGCTGCAATATGCCAAAAAACAGAATGTCAAATGCACAAGCACTTTTGTACCAGATAGTCGACTCCACTTATACGAATGCACAACTGCATTCACATAAGTGGAAATCGACTATCTGCACGGAGATCGCAGTACAGTGCAGAGTGGAAATTCATCCACATCCCCACCCCCACTGCAGTGTGATCTCAGAGTTAGAATATATAAGTGGGGGGTGGGGGGAGCACAGCCCCCCACATGGGAGGTGCAGGGGTGCTTGCCCCCCTGCAAAAACGTGATAGCTGTATAGGAGTTTGATTTACATCAGCTCCTATACAGCTATCACATGGTGGTTTCGACAACAATGTCGAGTCAAATGCGTCGAGCATTTGGTTCAACATTGTGTAAGTTGTTTTTTTTTACTTTCTGTATTACCATTCGTTTATTTGAATGGAAAATGTTTTTCCGTTCGAATAAACAATAGTAAACCTATAAATATATATATATATATATATATATATATATATATATATATATATATATATATATATATATATATATATTATGGGAAACATGAAAACTTGTCCCTGCAAAAATGTATTTATTTAACATTTGTTTACTGGGAAAGTTCACCTTGGAATGAAGCCAATTTTCAGCAGAAGCCCAGGGAGAAACACTCCAGATGCATGTCTTTGTGACATGGGAAGAAACCCACACGAACACAGGGAGGACATGCAGTCTCCACACAGAAGGCACCCCAGCAGAGAATTGAAGCGGAGAACCTCTTGCTGTGAGGCAACAATGCTACCGCTGCACCACTGCACCATCTACTGATTATGTTGAACTTTGCAGTGGGTAATAGTATTAGCTTGTTCTCAAACAGTTATGATCAGTGAATAGTTTTATGAATTGCAATGCCTTATTTATTCATAGAGGAAGCATAGACATGCTTTGAAAGCCTGAAAAGGCTTGTTAGAGAATCCCCTCCACAAAAATTCCAGGATGTTTCACAACCAGTTGTAATATTTCAGACTGATGCAAATCACCAGAGGCTAGGTGTGATAATGATGCAGAAGAACAGACCAAAAGTATATGGGCGAGGTCCTTTAACAACAGCATTAACAAGGTATGCACAAACAGAAACAAGGTATGCACAAACAGAAACAAGGTATGCACAAACAGAAACAAGGTATGCACAAACAGAAACAAGGTATGCACAAACAGAAAAAGAAATGTTGGCAGTTGCTTATATTTGTGAAGGAATTAAAGACTATCCAATATTAGTGGAATCAAATCACATACTGCTGCAAACTGTTTTTAAGAAATCATTTCACAGAGCAGCAGAAAGATTAAAGAACATGCATTTAAACTTGCAAAAGTGGGATCTGATTCTAAACATTCAGTATAAGCCAGGAAAGTAAATGCATATAGCTGATAGCTTACATACGGAAACAGAAAGAGGATTTTGTAAAGTAGGATTTAAAAGTTCTTCAGGCTTTTCTGCAGCTACCTATCTCAAATAATAAACCAAATCAGCTTAAGAAGTGTACTTGAGAAGATAAAGAAATGCAATTATTAAAAGAAGTTGTGATGAGTGGCTAGTCTAAGCCGATGACAGCGGTGCCCAAAGACATTCAGACATATGCTTACTGAGTTGAGTCCATGAGTGCAGAGTTTAATGTTTAAATCCAATAAAGTTGTAATTCCATGTCAAGTGAGTGAAGCAGACCAAGAAGAGATAATCGTACATGGGGACAGCTAAATGTAAGGAATGAGCAAAAGTTATACTTTACTGGTAGAAAATGTCCGAGTGCATAAAAAAATAAGATACAAAGGTATGAAATGTGCAATGCATACCCTAATGACAAAACAAAATAGGAACCAAATCCATATGCTATGCCAGGTCTGCCATGGAATAAAACAGACACAGATTTATTTTAATGTAGGTCAATTGTTAACCTGCTATGTATAGATTATTATTCCAAGTTCATAGTCATCAAACAATTAACAGATACTTCAAGAAGCAATGTGATAAATCTCTTAAAGAGAATATTATATACTTGTGGAAGTTGTTTCAGACAATCAAACTCAATTTGTTCAGACATAATTCAGAAATTTTGCAGAAACACTGGAATTTAAGCAAGAACACTAAGTCTACGTTACTTTCAAAGTAAAGGACAGGAGGAAAGGATGATAAAGATAGTTAAAGATCTTATGAAAAATGTCGTAGCACACCTTAAGCAGATCGTTTCTTATTTCGAGTACAGGCATTCACCTTCCAGGGATGAGGGTTACGGGACGAAGCCTGAAAAAATAAGATACATAATACTACATCGTTGTTATTTCTGGAAAATAAGGGTACTGTTCTGGTGTTGCCAATGAAAAATCAGACAAGACAGAAATTTTATTTTGACAGAAGTACAGACAATCTTTCTACTTTAAAACAATGAGACAGAGTAAAGAATTTAAATTCTAAAATGTCTGGAGAATGGCAAAATGCAAGTGAGAACAACTGGTAAAGCAATATAGCCAAACCAAGGTCTTATTTTGTTAAGGGCTAACATTCTCAAGTATATAAGAAATCATGAAAAGCTCTACAAGACAAAAAATAAGGAACATTAAGTAAGTTACTTAGAGGAAAACAGAAAGCTTCAAGTAGTTGTAAGTGTTACCACCTTCTCAGGGCACAAGGGCCTTTTTAAGCTTAGCCATGCATCCAAAACCTCTGACAAGTTTTGGTACCCGTGATAATTGTAATCAGTGGCTTGGGAGATAAAACATTTATAAGCAGTGACCTGGGAGATTAATCATTTACAGGCTGCTTGTGTCCATCAGAGACGTAGTGTTCATCAGAGACATAGGTGCCAAACCAGGGATGAATTTCCTGTCCCCTAACCAATTGTCCAGGTTACACTTGAATTGGGTTAGGGAAGAAATCTACTTCACATGGACAGGGACCCTGTTCTGAGAAGGGGTATTCTCTGAGATACATACTTGTCTCTCCAGCAGGTTCTATTTGTATCACAGGCAAGGTTTAAGTCTTTAGAATGTGCAATTCTGGTGCTGTTTGTTTTGCAGATATACAGGTCCATCAGAATGGGGTCTGACAATGCCTTGTATGCCAGGAATAGATCTATCCCTCAAGAGCTTGTAGGATACAGAATACAGGGATACAGCCTTGAGATGGTCTATACAGGACATATTACTTATGCCCTGTATTCTTTTAGTGAGGAACCTCTGTGGACATTCCAGTTGTTGGATATGCCTGGTTAGGTACATACAAAAGGGGGCATCATACTCAATGATAGGTCTGATGAATGCCAAATACAATGGAATAATGACTTCCTTGGGCCTAGATGCCCTACCTTTGTTTATAAGTTGCACAACATAGAATGATTTCCTCACTACTGTAAACACATGATGGTCAAAGGCTAGAGGGTCTATATTAGATCACCGAGCACTTAAAAAAGTGAATGGTGATTAATCGACCCTATGCAAGCAAAAGCTTACAATGTCGACGTGTCAAAACAACGATTTTTTTTTCCAAGGGAAAAAAAATTGCTGTTCCAACAAAAAAATAAATAAAAATAAAAAAACAATTTCAAACATTACATTAAGTGTGGGGTTGCGCCCCCCACACCCCCCAACTTAAATATACCAACTCTGAGACCACACTACAGTGCCGAAAACGGCAAAGTACCAAAGCGGCCAAGCAAATTCTTTCCCAGGGAAAGAAGTCACTTAACAGCCACTTAGATATTTTGCGTTTTCAGCCTTTTATGTTCGACCAAGATGCATTCGAAAGAATGCGCCTTTGGTCTTGTAATATAGACCCAGGCTAGATTACTGTCTATGCTTGTGCCCAAGTCTCTGACTACTGGGTCAACTCTTATGGGTGTGTTGTCAGTATGATAGTTGCCAGAGGTGAGTGAATTCCTGAAGGATTCTATTATGCATTTCTTGGAATTTAGTTTTAGTCCATGGTTCTGACACCAGTTATTTGTCTGTGTCAGACCTTCCTGGAGAACATATGTGTCAGTGTGGGATTCAATGACAGCTCTTAATTTGCAGTCATCTGCAAATTTAATCAGCTAAAAGCCAATGACATTGGTCTTGGCTTTAGAGAAGTGCCAAAAAGCAGTGGTCCCAGGACCAATCCCTGAGGGACTCCACTTGTGACTGGCATTTTTGCAGAGGTGGACTCCCCAATTCTAACTTCCTGGGTCAAGTCTATGAGCCAGCTGGCTATCCACCAGGTGACATAAGGGTTTGCACCTAACCTCTTATGTTTGTCAACAATGCCGGAGTAGGTGATTGTGTCAAATGCCTTGGCCAGGTCAAGGTAAGCAGTGTGAAACATTTTCCCCTCATCCATTGCTTTGGTGACCTTCTCAAAGAAGTCCACCAGGTTGAGTAGGCATTACCTGCCCTTGATGAAACCAAATTGTGTTGGGTCCAGTGCCTGGAGGTTTCCTTTGTCATTACTGATCATTTCCATGATAATTCTTTCCATGAGCATTTATGTTAACTCAGATAGGCAGAACCACAAAGATTCATAAAGGTCTGATATTAACTTCTAAATGAAGGGAATGAATATTTTCAGGATGGTATTATGTCTAAGAAAGTCTTGAATCCAGAAAATCCTCAGCTCATGACTGTAATTCTCAACAGTTATGACATCATTTGCAGTAAATGAGATATGAGACTCATCAAGAAGCCTGAGAGAGGTTCTGACTCTATGTAAAGAAGAATGGTTTTATAAAACTACACAAAAGGCTTACAATGTTCTAACCAAGATATTAAACAATAGTCTGTATCACATCTGAAATATTATCTTGCAGTTTGTATCCATGCACAGTGTACATGACGTCCAAGAATAGTTACAAATAATTTAATTTTAACATTTGTTAACCGGGAAAGTCTGAAGCCAATTTTCAGCACAGGCACAGGGAGAAACACTCCAGATGCATGTCTTTCTAATGTAGGAGGAAACCAGAGCACCTGGAGAAACCCACACGAACAGAGGGAGGACATGCAGCCTCTGCACAGAAGGCACTCTAGCCAAGAGGTGAACTAGAGAACTTCTAGCTGTGAGGCGATAACACTACCACTGCACCACTGCGCTGTCCATATTTTTACTCCCAATTTTACTATTTACATCCAATACTTTTTCAGTGTTGAGTATAACAGCCTACTTGATTGTGCTTGTTTGTACAATATATTTTAAATTTTAAAGAAAGGAAGATGGAGGATATTGTACTATATCTCTTTAAGAATGGGTGGGACTATATACTTCCTCATGTTTGCATCACCAGGTGACATCCCAGCCATCTCCTCCTCAAGCACATGTCCCTACTAAGCTTTCCCTTTCTCTCTTTCTCTCTCTTGACTAACTGTTCAACAGGATACCGTTAAAGTATCTGATCCTATGCTACATGTACCATATGTGGTGAGGCGGTCTACTTCAAACCATCAAAACCCTACAATATTGAAGACCACATCATCGAGATGAAAACATCAAATCCACAATTCAGTGAATGACTGGATAATCAAATCCATTCCCAGGGTAAGTAACCACTCATCCCACAACCAACAAAAATAAAACCATACCATGTTCAACCCACCCAGGTTGGAGGCTATGCCCTCCACAACCTCAATGTGGGGGGCTGTGCCCCACACACACACTTAACTCTGAGATTTCACTACAGTTGGGAAAAGGGCAAAGTTCACTTTGTTGGCCAACAGGTGTTACTTTACTAAGTGTTTCTTGAGCTCATGGACTGTATAAAACCTTAAGCAGTACTCTCTGTGACTTATTCTGTTAACACTGCATATTTCATACTGTATGCAGTTTTTCTTTATACACTGTGTGATGCCTCACTCTACATTGTTTTAATTTCTTAACACTGTCAAATTTCTTGGTCTTGCTCTTGTAAGCACCCAGTCTGAGCCTAAACTTGGTCCACTGAGATCATTATTCTACTCTGTTACCAAACACAACATAAATAAATAAATAAATAAATAAATAAATAAATAAATAAAACCTATATCATGTGACTGCCAGAGTTCAAAGTCTTTTATAAAGTTGTGATGTAACTGTATCGTATACCCCTTGCTTTTCTATTTAGGCCATTCCTCAACTACTTGAATATGTTAAAGTAGATAGCATCAGTTCACAGTTTCTTAAGTTCAAAGGCCTACAGACCATTACAAGCCTTGCCAATAAACCATATTCTAAAGTTCCCTCCAGCCTCAAGGAGAGCAACACAGATAGACCAGGGGAGAATATGATGTGGCTCATCCAGTTATCCAGGTTTACCATAACCCTGGCTCTATGTCACAGAGGATGGAGTCCTGACTGCACCCGAGTGACTGGGATTAGATTAGAAGCTCCAGCACTGGAGGAGCCAGGCAGGCAAGGAAGGAGTGAAGGAGCATCACCCATTTGCTTCTTCCTAGGAGATGGTTGATTTTGCATGTATGTGATAGCACACTAGACAGTGCTAACTTCCAGGTGGCAATTCAGAAAATCCCTGCTTGTGCTTTGGTTATGTGGCAAGGATGCTTGGAGGCAAAAGCAAAACATGGGTGGGGCAAAGGTGGCAGCTGCCCTGGGCACATTACCCATATTGTGAATTCCAGTCTGTAATTGATACTACATCAGCACTGAAGCTGTAAAGTGTTGAAGTGCTTAGCATGTGGTACTGCAAGTATAGCTAACTGCTTGCTACAACGTGCATCTCCTTTGTATTTTTAACAAGCAGTTTGCTACATTTTAAAAAAGACTTTTTTTATAGTCTTCAACTTTGCAAAGGACATTTTCTATTTTGCTTTCTCATCAAATTAAAATTGAGAATTAGAAATCAAATATTAGATGTTGTTCCTCCTCGTGATACAGTTGAGCAGTTAAGGAGCATCTGAAGGGTAACAATTTTATTTTTGCTGCTTTTTGTTAAGGAGCACAGACTAGAGAGGTGCCTCAAAATTGAGAGAATGTATTGTCAGATTAGGGAACTGACTTTTTTTTTTTTGTTAGTCTCAGCTTACAGATGAGGTGCACTATACAGGGAAACAACAACTGGTGCAAGAAGATCAATCTATGACTCTGCTTGGAGGGAACAACCCTTGTGGAAATAAGGGGGTAGACTCCACCGTCATCCCATTGCATGCTCTTCATCTATGCTTCATCATGTGCATTCGGTTAGGGACAGGGAACCAAGTATAAAATCTTGAACAACCCCTGATGGCTGTCTGAATGATGACCCCTCTCAGCTGACCCTGGGGTGATCATTGAGTGGGCTGATGCTCAACAGATAGTGGGAGGTAAACAGTCTTAAAAATCTTAAGTTTATTAAGTTTATCATAAAAGTGGAAAGAGGGCTGTTTTGTGTGACAAGTAGTAGAAGTTTGTTCCAGAGCTAAGAGATGCATTAGGATATGAATCTATCATTCCAACATATCTTATTTATCTGTTGATGGAAGTTTAGTTCCATTAACTGGTTATTTGAGAAGCCATTTATTTTCTGAGAAGGAATATGAGGTCAAAGAGGACTGGATGTCTCATAGCTTGAAAGGTTAGACACAGATCCCCATAGAGAAGTCAAAGAAAGGGCTGCTAGTCTATTCAGAGAACTGAAGGTTGAGACCTCTGATCTTTTTAGTTAAGAATCTCTGTAGCTTCTCAAGTTGAGTGATAAGTTTAGGGAAATGTATGCCAAGAGACATTATATACAATAATAGGTCTGATAAGATATGATTAAAGGGTTATTAAAACTTCTGTGGATCTAAAGAAGATGCCTTTGGAAATCAGGAGAGCTAAATAGAGGGCTTTCCAAACTAATGAGGGACATGACAGTCAAAAGATAAAAATGTTTTAACAAGAGTACCTAGATCCCTTAAACTAATATCTGACTGGGAAGGTGTGTCACCTATAAAGTAAGATGTGGAAATGTTTTATTTACAAAAATGAACTATACTACATTTTTTCACATTTAATTTGAGACCAGTTGTTAACATAGTTTAACTTATGTTAGCTCAGGTGTGGTCAGTAGAAAATTGAATAACAGCTAGTTTGCAGCCGTCTGCAAACTTAGAAAACCATAGACCAGAACTGTTGGCCTGAAAGTCTGAGAAATCCATACCAAACAGAAGAGAGTCCAGCACTATCCTCTATGATAAATCACTGGTGACTTTTTTTTCCTTTCAGAAGTGGCACTTGTGGCAATATGTTTAGTTTTTCAGACAATCAGTTAACTACCCACTATACAACATATGGACTTATATTCAGATTTAAACATTTGTTAAAATGTTTGAATGAGGAATAGTGTCAAGGGTCTTAGCTTGGTGGGGTATGCTAGTGTCAAGGGCCTTAGCTTGGTGGGGGTATGTTAGTGTCAAGGGCCTTAGCTTGGTGGGGGTATGCTAGTGTCAAGGGCCTTAGCTTGGTGGGGGTATGCTAGTGTCAAGGGCCTTAGCTTGGTGGGGGTATGCTAGTGTCAAGGGCCTTAGCTTGGTGGGGGTATGCTAGTGTCAAGGGCCTTAGCTTGGTGGGGGTATGCTAGTGTCAAGGGCCTTAGCTTGGTGGGGGTATGCTAGTGTCAAGGGCCTTAGCTTGGTGGGGGTATGCTAATGTCAAGGGCCTTAGCTTGGTGGGGGTATGCTGTTAGTACTGCATAATGCCATCCACTTTAACTAACAAGGTTAAAGAGGTGGTAACTGCCTTTGACAATGCCAAATTAAAGAGGGTCTCAGGTTAAGAGATTTTCAAAATCTAGATAAGTAAGGACTGTGATAAAACCTGTCATTTCTTGGGATATGAGGTTAGTCAGACTAACGGATCTATAGCTACCAGGGTCTGTTGTTGGGCCTCCTAGTGTAACAGTGTTACAGTGGCTGATTTCCAGGCTTTTGCAATGTAACGGGTGGAGAAGGTTATATTAAAGAAGTTAAGTAGAAGCTCATCAGTCCACATGTTTTTTTTTTTATCAGGACCCATGGATGAGATGTTCTTAACATTTGAAAAGTCTGAGAGGACTTGCTTTTATGGTAAGTGATGCTGGTGCTTAAGACCATGACATCTAAAGAATAACTGCAACTGTCAGTGGAGTAAAATGGAGTAAAACGTTTACTAAATTTGTCAGCTAGAATATTAGCTATCTCATTTTAGTCAAAGTGAGTAGTATTATTGTGGACAAGCTCAAAACATTGTTTGGTATTAACTTTCTGACATAGTTAAAGAAAGATTTGTGGTTATTTTTGACTGCAGTGGCTATTTTCAGTTTTATAGTTCTTAATAGTTTCCTTAATCTCTTTATTAGATTGCTCAAGTGTGCTTTTCATAGGATCCTAGGAAATACAAAGAAAGTGTCACTAGATCATATACTCCTTGTTAATACTCAGCCTCATGTCATTCAAAGAGGAGCAAAGCAGGTCAGTCCTAAAATAAATGTAATGGTACCCGTTCAATCATCCAAGTTTAATCTGAAGCATGCAAGGATGTCACTTTGCTTAACTTGCATGGGAGGCTTATTTCACAGGTGGTCCAGGCACTGAGTAATAAATTTGTCTGTCCAGTACATTTTATTTATGTGCTGATGAATATTTAATTCCCTAGTTCCAGTACGTGTTGAGCTATCTGATTTATGAAGATACAGGTGCTCAAGGAGGACAGGGTCCCTAATGGCATTGAACAAAAGACGCAGATCACATCAAAACAGCCTGTAAGAAAGCAGGTAAACTGATAATACTTAATACCCTTCCTGGTAGCTCAAGAACTTTAAGCCAATAGTCTTCTTTGACCTTTCCAATTAATTTGTCTGTTACATACTCTATAATTAGTCAAATTAGTACTGCATAAAGAGGGTTGATAACTCCTTCTGACCTGAATGGTATGTCTTTTATTTATTAGTTGTGCTAAACAGAAGGATTTTCTGATTACTGCTGCTGCATGGCAGTCAAAGGAGAGGAAATAATCAAACCAACCTACAAGATTCCTTGACCACCTTATCATTTTGGAGTGGGATACAGATTATACTTCACACTGTGGGAGAGAGTTGCATAGAAATGTGACAATGCTATACTTTTTCTCATTTAGTTTTAGCTTTTTTTTCTGTACACCACTTGTTTAAAAGGGTTAGTTCCTGCTGTAATGAATAGGTATTGGGGGAGAACTAACAATATGTCCAGCTTGCAGTTATCTGCAAATTCATTTAACCAAATGTCCCAATTCCTAAAATGGAGTCTGAAGAAGAAGAAGCCTAAAAGGAAGGGTCCAAACACTGAGCCCTGAGGCACAACACTAGTCACCTTCATAATTTCAATGGAGGTGCATGACACATTAACTATATGGGTTGTATTACTCAGCCAGGTAGCAATCCACATTACCACAGGTCTACTCCAAACCATCGAAACCCCACAATATTGAAGACCACATCGTTGAGATGAAACTTCGAATCCACACTTCAGCAATTGATCAGACTGTGTAATCCATTCTCACTGTAAGTAACCTGTTGGCCAACAAGGTGAACTTTGCCCTTTTCCCAACTGCAATGCGATCTTGGAGTTAGTATATTTAGTTGGGCGGGGGGGATGGTATGGTTTTGTTTTAGTTGGTTGTGGGATGAGTGGTTACTTACCCTGGGAATGGATTCCATGATCTGGTCATTCATTGAAGTGTGGATTCTATTCTTTCGTCTCGACAATGTGGTCTTTGATATTGTGGTGTTTTGATGGTTTGAAGTAGACTTCAAACCATCAAAACCCCACAATATCGAAGACCACATCCTCGAGAAGAAAGCATCAAATCCATACCTCAGTGAATAACCAAATTGTGCAATCCATTCCCACGGTAAGTAACCTGTTGGCCAACAAAATGAACTTTGCCCTTTTCCCAACTGTAGTGAAATCTCAGAGTTAAGTGTGTGTGTAGGGGGCACAGCCCCCCACACTGAGGATGTGGAGGGCATAGTCTCCCACCTGGGCAGGTTAAACATGGTATGGTTTCATTTTTGTTGGTTGTGGGATGAGTGGTTACTTACCCTGGGAATGGATTTAATTATCCAGTCATTCACTGAATTTTACACTGGGAATGGATTTAATTATCCAGTCATTCACTGAATTGTGGATTTGATGTTTTCATCTCGACGATGTGGTCTTCGATATTGTAGGGTTTTGATGGTTTGAAGTAGACCCCCTCACCACATATAGTACATGTAGCATAGGATCAGATACTTTAGCCAGATCCATAAAAGATGTGTGAATAGAATGATATCTGTCTACAGGCTGTGTGAGCTTTTCAAAGAAGTTAACTAAATTGATTAAGCAGGATCTCACTTTGACAAAGTCAAACTGATATGGGTCTTGCCTGATAAGGTTTTTGATGTCAGAGCTCATGAAGTGAGATATGATTGAGTTCGATGGCTTTGCAAATCAGACCAGTAAGGCCAATGGATTTGTAGTTTCCTCTGTCTATGGTACAGCTGACCTTTTGTACCAGCATCACCACTGTAGGTCACCATACCTTTTGGACAATCCTGTAACTATAAGGTTAAAAAATAAAGATGGTTGTAACATCCCTTTTCTGGGCCAGTAATCAAGGAGCCTGAATTCTCACCACTGACACAGATGAGGGACATTCACTTGGAACAGAAAGAGATACACACAGTATTTCCATATGCAGCTCCCTGCACCAAGCACAATTACCCTTAAGAGCAAACAGGGAATGCACTCGGTCCAGGGGCCAAGTTTCATTCTCTCTCTCTCTCCAGGCCCCCAGTAAAACTCCCTACTGACACAGCTGTAGAGCTGAGACCTCAGCCGAGTTTTCCAAGCTAAGTCCTCCACCAGTCTCTCTGGGAAACCAGTGCTCTGTGTCCCTGCTCCAAGTAGTTGACATACACACTCTTTGAGATTTGATTTTCACACATACACACACACACACACACACACACACCTGGGAAATACTAGCACAGATTTACTATCTATACCCCATCTGCCCAGACTATAAGGTAGGTACTGCATCCAAAACACTCCAAAGCCAGCTACTCTAAGGATCTTACAAGGGTACCCAATTATACTGAGTAAAATTAATACTAATACAAATGGTACTGTTTGACCAATGCAGCAAGGCTTTCAGGAGTGGCCACAATATCACCAAATAAATACAAGTACTCTCAAAGGTTAAATATTTCCTAAAAAGACCAGCCATAATGAAAAGTTTAAATATATTTAATAATAACTAATACAAGAATATGAAAATACTAAACATCTATTTACAATAAACACCAGAGTTTCAGCCAGGGGAAATATTAAAAATAACACAGATGGAAAGATTCATACAGATACAGAAAAACAATACCTAACTAATTGTATTATTTATTTTATTTTTATTTATTTATTTATTTATTTATTTATTGCATTTGTTAACCAGGAAAGTCCACTGGGCCTAGAAAGAGCCCATTTTTGTGGAGGCCCAGGGAGAAAAGCTCCACATTAATTACATACAAAGTGAAATACTCATACTCAGAACCAAGTATGTCGAGCAAATGCTTTCACATACAAAGAAAAATAATAGCTTCAACAGAGATAATATTTACAATCAAGGTATAAGTATAATAGTAAAGATGGCATACATTCAAATAACACATAAGTATAACTATGCAGAATACTTAGCAGAGGAGAGATGACTTCAGGGAAGAAAGGAGGAGACAGAAGGGCTAGAGGAGGAAAAGTCAAGCTAAAGGTGACAGCAAAGGAGTAAGTATGGTAGAGAGAAGGAGAAGAGATGTTTGTAGAGGAATGGTTAAAGTTGAGACTCCAGAGACAGAAGTCAGGTATAGAGGTCATTGTCTGAGGTACAGGTGCATAGCCAGTGAGAGGAGAGATGTAGTTTGGGTGAATTTTTAAAGGAGGCAGGATTGCTGGTGAAGTGAAGGAGGGAGATTATTACATAACTTAGAGATGGTATAAGAATACAACATTTGGCCAGCTGAGAGCCTGGGTTTCTTGACTGACAGTAGCATTTTGTTTTCAGACCTGAGGTGGCGATTAGGATGGTACCAACTAATAAAAAAATGTTGACAGCTGTCTCTATACTGAAGGGCCTGAAAGATATTTCTCCATAATATGTTGCAAAAAACTCTAAATCAAGAAAATGAATCCTTTCCCTATCAATTTTATATGTGGATTCCAACCCAAAATTGTTATTATTAAGCCGAGGTACCGGAAAGCATTAGTAAAGAGTTTTATACTTCATCTCTGTGAGTCGTGTCACTTTTCCAGCCTGGTTTTCCAGTTTTCATATGTTTTCTGAAGTTTTGGTGCTTTGGCAACAATTAGTTCATCCCTAAGGACAATACAGTAGGATTCCTAGTCCTGGTTTACACAAACATTTCATCTCTGGTTAGAATCGGAACTGTAAGATACAATCTTTATGGTCTAAACCAGGTAACTTAATTTCAAACTATTTTTCAAAGTTAACTAGACTGAGATTAACCTCTTCTCTTCCACTATCCTCTGATACAGTATATTCATTTCAACAGTTACAATACAATCTGATCTATAGGTGTATTTCTTTTCTGTCCAGCAGGACCACTCTTAGTACATTTTTAACACAAGCAGCTTTACAAATAAATTTTTAACACAAGCATCTGTACAAATCAGGTTGTTATACAAATGACATATAATTCTTAACAAAACTTCAGCTAGCCATGCTGGCATATGTTACACATCCACTGCCCACTTCTCCTGGCATAGCTGGCAGTACCTCAAATCATCACAATGGGGATCCACAAGGCCATATTTGGAGTCATTTATTAGGCATCCAATTAAATTATCAGGCCCTGTGGAGGTAGCACATTTGTTTTTGTTTTTTTTGTGTGTTTTTTTTATTGTCTTCTTTTAGAGAGAATCTTCAGTACTTATTCCTTTGTGATGTTAGCATGTGTAAGTGGTTAGGGAATTTATGAAAACAAGATAATTGTTGTGGAATTAGTTTTAGACTAAATTTGTGTGAAGCATGTATTTTTTTACCCCTACTGTCTGTCACTTGTCAGCTGTTGCCATGGCTAGTCAGCTCATTCATTCGCCATCACCGGGGCAAAAGTTTGCCATGAATTGCAATCATTCAGCAGTGGTGGTCCAATGTTTTCTCTTTTAGTTTCTCTGTCCCTAATGTTCACACCCTAAGAATGTAGAAGGGAATATCCAAAAGGATGTCAGTGGAAGACATCTCCTCACTTCCACAAGAGGGGGGGGCGGTCTGGTGATGTTGCAAGAGGATTAGGATTGCTCACCCATAGGGTTTCAGTGGGTTTTTTCAATTTGAAATCCTAGAATTCAGAATTAGTGACTGCATGGGTTTTGGAGATTTTGAAAGAGAAGGTTGCAAATTTATGATCAGACCTAACCAAGGAGATAGAAATTAGAGGGGGTGGTGGTACATGTGCTGGCTATAT
This sequence comes from Protopterus annectens, assembly GCF_019279795.1. Classification (NCBI taxonomy): domain Eukaryota; kingdom Metazoa; phylum Chordata; order Ceratodontiformes; family Protopteridae; genus Protopterus; species Protopterus annectens. The sequence goes on along the minus strand of NC_056751.1, from coordinate 704,220,804 downwards.
TAGTTAGGACCAGGTCTAGAATAATATGTCCACTAATTGGTTTATTAACTATCTGTCCAGGGACTTTTTATTCATTAAGTCAAAAATGTCTGGGTATACCCTTCTTTGGAGGTACATGTGCTTTGGTTTATTGAGGGGCAGTTGGAATCTCCCATTATAAAGGATTTTTAGTAATAAGCAGTTTTTAAGTACATTTAGGTGCTCATCAGGGGACATGGGAAAGTGTCCTGTAACAAACTATAAGTTGATATGTTTGTCTTTTTCAGGCTAAGTTCAAGTTTAATGAGGTCAACTTGTGGGTCTCTGGGAATCTGTCTAGTGGTGATGAATTTTGACAAATATATAAATGATACTGCAGTTTCCATCAGGCCTGAATGCAAAGTCAGGACAAAATCCAGGTATGGAAGGAACGCCATCTTTACATTGAAGCCAAGTCTCAGTAACTATGTTTTCAACTTGCACTAGAGACTCGCAATGAGGCAATTCATTATTAAAAGTCCTGTCATTGATAAGATCCACCCTGATATGGTCCAGTTTAGGGCTGGAAATACCTCACCGATATCTGCTATGTTGGGATGTCCCATTAGCTGAACACTTCCTAAAAAATGGACTAAGGAATCATTAGTGATCGTTCAACCTGAACCCCAAGTGACCTGTTACCAGTTGATCTGTTTCTGTTCTATGCTTCACAGGCAAGTAACAGTGATAATGTATCACTGGCTGCAGAGGAAGAATAGAAGAAATAGCACAACTGGGGGGGGGAGGGTTACAACTAGCAGGATGGCATCTTTAACGTATCGATCAGAAGAAAAGGGGCAATAAAAAATAGAGAAAACGTGTATGATTTAAGGAGAAAATAATATCAGTCAGAACCATTTAAACCGCTAGTTTTAATGCAGTACTAGGTAAAAATACTAAAAAGAATCATAAGAGGAATGGCAACCGAGGCAGAGGGATGTGGCACGAAATCCAACATCTACCATTCCACATGCAAGAATACATTGAAACTATGCTCTGGACACTACATGATGTCCTGGCCTGGAGACCACAATAATACCAGGAAGTATTTAACATTGTTTGTCTAAGAAGGATGACCATCACAACCAGTGTTTCAGCAACTAGATACAATACAGTGTTTGAGTACATGGCATCAGCAGCAGGAACATTATCACTGCGTTAACAGGTCGGCAAGCATTATCAGCTATTGATCTGATTAGGGTTATCTGTGTACAAAGTCAGCACTATCAACTATTGATCAGACTAGGTTTATCTGTGATTTTTTTAATGATGTTATATCAGCAAAGTGTTGTGACAGCTTTTCATCTCAGCTGTTTTTCCCCAGGAAATATGCTGCCGTATTAAATTAAATAATACAAAGGAAGGTTTTAGAGTTTTATCTCCATATGTCAGTCTTGGCATTTCTAAAACTTGCTTTAAAAACAATATGTTGCACATGTATGTGTTTTAAGTGAATTATTTACATGGTGTGTGTGTGTGTGTGTGTGTGTGTGTGTGTGTGTGTGTGTGTGTGTGTGTGTGTGTGTGTGTGCACACGTGCGCACGTTTGTAAAGTACATAGTTTGTCTTTTATTTATTTTATTTATTTATTTTTTTATTTTACATTTGTTGACCGGGCTAGTCTAGCTGGATACATATCCATTTTCAGTAGATGCCCGGGGAGAAAAGCTCCAAACAAAAAGAAAAAAAACACAATACATTTACATGTGAAAAGTAAGTAGCATAACATAGAGACAGATAGATAAGGAAAACAAGAAGGGACTTTTATGCTTGGAATATTGATAAAAATGCCATATCTACAAGTTTAAACAAAATAAATTAAATTTCTCAGTGGCCATCCATAGCTTGAGTATTCAAAATGACTAATGATTATCAAAATGGGTTTCCCTAGGACCCAAGATTTCCTCTAACTTTGACAGGGGATCCTGTACAAATTATATATAGCAGGGGAAGAGAGTACAGCAGAAGCTCTCCTGTGAAAAATGCGTGAGATATATGAGTAAGTTTCACAATGTGTTCTTTGTTAAATAAATCACATTTTTTTTGTTTTGCCTTTTTCAGTGTCAGAACACGCACTGTTGCTTTTGCACAACTTACAGGAAGGCAGGTACTGTATAATATTTTCAGTACTCTCTGATTCATTTCCTTAGCAAAATGAAAGTAACTTAAACAATACTTTTTAATCCAGTTCAATAAAAAAACAAATGTTATCGCTGCATCTTGTTATTAACACAAATGCACTTGTGCTATTTTCATAGGGCCTTTCTACCTACTTATTATATCATTTATAAACATGGAATTATTATAAATTTCATAGCAGGTGGAATACATGCAATACTTTCAATCGTATTGATGGTTTCTGGGGGATTTCACTGCTTCCAGTATATGCGAGCAAACACAAATTCCATAACTCTCAACTTCTCAAAACTGAATCTGCCAAAAAGAACTGCGTGAAAATACTGTATTCAGTGTTCTTTGCAGAGGGCTGAGCACCCCTGCACCCATAACACCCCCTCTAAATGGTATATTAGCTCCATGATCACACTATAAAATGAAAGTGGGTAAACACTCTGAAGTGGCATTTGTTGCCTGCACAATTCCTCAACAAAGTTTTTAAATGGAAGTGCCATCATTGGTGGGAAATTTAGTCTCTGGGAGTTGAAGCTCAAGGAATTAGTATACATTCAGCAGTAGGGTAGAGGATTCCACCATCTTGGAAAGGCTGAAAACTACTGAACAAGACTGTTTGCACAGGATGTCTGACCTTTTTGGAACAGCTTTTCTTGGAGACACAGTTGCAGGAGTCTCCCTCTCTGCAGCTCTGGAGTATCACAATTCTCACAGTATCTATTTTCTTTTTACAAGACAAGCCATGATGCATGTGGTCATTCATTCATCCTCCTATAACATTGACTTTGTTGCATTTGTCTTATACAAATATCTAGAGTTTTTTTGGTCTTTTCTGTAAAATAAAATAGGGTCTTCGTTTGGTTATGTTACCAACAACTTCAGCTCCATCTATATACTTTCCCATGGCATTCAGGTTCACAACTTGCATAAGACCCGTAAATCTGGTATTTCTTTCAGCTTCTGTCTTCTTCATCTTTTTCTCTTGTTAGGGGTCACCACAGCAGAACATAATTGGCAGCAGAGTTTTACAGTGTTGAGTTGCCAGTCCTGGGCCCACTCTTCTACCGAAGGCACACACTCACATTGAGGGCCAATTTAAAGTGTCCAATCCACCTACAGCATGTCTTTGGGATATGAGAGGAAACTGGAGCACCCAGAGGAAACCCACACGACCACAGGGAGGACATGCAGACTCTGCACAGAAGGCACATATTCTAAATCTGTAAGACAATAATCCATCATTATAACTTTTGCTGCTATTCTTTCCATGGGATTGATAGATCCCTCCACATTCCATTAGACCAAGGACAGTGTGGACTTTCACTAATGCACAAGTATTCTGAATGAGTAACTTTTGCACTATGAACCAGGTCCCCCTTCAATTCTTGGCCTTGTCTGCAGAGTTTGCATATCCTCCCCACATCTATGTGGATTTTCTCTATGTGTTCAGGCTTCTACCCACCTCTTAAAGTCTCTTGTAAGGTGAACTGATACTCTGTGTCTGTAGGTCAGTGGGTTTGTGTAAATGAATGCATGTGACCAGCTCTCTGTCCATGGAGTCTGAAGAAGAAGAAGCCTAAAAGGAAGGGTCCAAACACTGAGCCCTGAGGCACAACACTAGTCACCTTCATAATTTCAATGGGGGTGCATGACACATCAACTATATGGGTTGTATTACTCAGCCAGGTAGCAATCCACATTACCACAGGTCTACTCCAAACCATCAAAACCCCACAATATTGAAGACCACATCGTTGAGATGAAATCTTCGAATCCACACTTCAGCAATTGATCAGACTGTGTAATCTATTCTCACTGTAAGTAACCTGTTGGCCAACAAGGTGAATTTTGCCCTTTTCCCAACTGCAATGCGATCTTGGAGTTAGTATATTTAGTTGGGCGGGGGGGATGGTATGGTTTTGTTTTAGTTGGTTGTGGGATGAGTGGTTACTTACCCTGGGAATGGATTCCATGATCTGGTCATTCATTGAAGTGTGGATTCTATTCTTTCGTCTCGACAATGTGGTCTTTGATATTGTGGTGTTTTGATGGTTTGAAGTAGACACCTCTCAAGGTTTACTTCAAACCATCAAAACCCCACAATATCGAAGACCACATCCTCGAGAAGAAAGCATCAAATCCATACCTCAGTGAATAACCAAATTGTGCAATCCATTCCCACGGTAAGTAACCTGTTGGCCAACAAAGTGAACTTTGCCCTTTTCCCAACTGTAGTGAAATCTCAGAGTTAAGTGTGTGTGTGGGGGGCACAGCCCCCCCACACTGAGGATGTGGAGGGCATAGTCTCCCACCTGGGCAGGTTAAACATGGTATGGTTTCATTTTTGTTGGTTGTGGGATGAGTGGTTACTTACCCTGGGAATGGATTTAATTATCCAGTCATTCACTGAATTTTACCCTGGGAATGGATTTAATTATCCAGTCATTCACTGAATCGTGGATTTGATGTTTTCATCTCGACGATGTGGTCTTCGATATTGTAGGGTTTTGATGGTTTGAAGTAGACCCCCTCACCACATATGGTACATGTAGCATAGGATCAGATACTTTAGCCAGATCCATAAAAGATGTGTGACTAGAATGATATCTGTCTACAGGCTGTGTGAGCTTTTCAAAGAAGTTAACTAAATTGATTAAGCAGGATCTCACTTTGACAAAGTCAAACTGATATGGGTCTTGCCTGATAAGGTTTTTGATGTCAGAGCTCATGAAGTGAGATATGATTGAGTTTGATGGCTTTGCAAATCAGACCAGTAAGGCCAATGGATTTGTAGTTTCCTCTGTCTATGGTACAACTGACCTTTTGTACCAGCATCACCACTGTAGGTCACCATACCTTTTGGACAAGCCTGTAACTATAAGGTTAAAAAATAAAGATGGTTGTGACATCCCTTTTCTGGGCCAGTAATCAAGGAGCCTGAATTCTCACCACTGACACAGATGAGGGACATTCACGTGGAACAGAAAAAGATACACACAGTATTTCCATATGCAGCTCCCTGCACCAAGCACAATTACCCTTAAGAGCACACAGGGAATGCACTCGGTCCAGGGGCCAAGTTTCATTCTCTCTCTCTCTCCAGGCCCCCAGTAAAACTCCCTACTGACACAGCTGTAGAGCTGAGACCTCAGCCGAGTTTTCCAAGCTAAGTCCTCCACCAGTCTCTCTGGGAAACCAGTGCTCTGTGTCCCTGCTCCAAGTAGTTGACATACACACTCTTTGAGATTTGATTTTCACACATACACACACACACACACACACACACACACACACACACACACACACACACACACACACACCTGGGAAAGACTAGCACAGATTTACTATCTATGCCCCATCTGCCCAGACTATAAGGTAGGTACTGCATCCAAAACACTCCAAAGCCAGCTACTCTAAGGATCTTACAAGGGTACCCAATTATACTGTGTAAAATTAATACTAATACAAATGGTACTGTTTGACCAATGCAGCAAGGCTTTCAGGAGTGGCCACAATGTCACCAAATAAATACAAGTACTCTCAAAGGTTAAATATTTCCTAAAAAGACCAGCCATAATGAAAAGTTTAAATATATTTAATAATAACTAATACAAGAATATGAAAATACTAAACATCTATTTACAATAAACACCAGAGTTTCAGCCAGGGGAAATATTAAAAATAACACAGATGGAAAGATTCATACAGATACAGAAAAACAATACCTAACTAATTGTATTATTTATTTTATTTTTATTTATTTATTTATTTATTGCATTTGTTAACCAGGAAAGTCCACTGGGCCTAGAAAGAGCCCATTTTTGTGGAGGCCCAGGGAGAAAAGTTCCACATTAATTACATACAAAGTGAAATACTCATACACAGAACCAAGTATGTTGAGCAAATGCTTTCACATACAAAGAAAAATAATAGCATCAACAGATATAATATTTACAATCAAGGTATAAGTATAATAGTAAAGATGGCATACATTCAAATAACACATAAGTATAAGTATGCAGAATACTTAGCAGAGGAGAGATGACTTCAGGGAAGAAAGGAGGAGACAGAAGGGCTAGAGGAGGAAAAGTCAAGCTAAAGGTGACAGCAAAGGAGTAAGTATGGTAGAGAGAAGGAGAAGAGATGTTTGTAGAGGAATGGTTAAAGTTGAGACTCCAGAGACAGAAGTCAGGTATAGAGGTCATTGTCTGAGGTACAGGTGCATAGCCAGTGAGAGGAGAGATGTAGTTTGGGGGATTTTTTAAAGGAGGCAGGATTGCTGGTGAAGTGAAGGAGGGAGATTATTACATAACTTAGAGATGGTATAAGAATACAACATTTGGCCAGCTGAGAGCCTGGGTTTCTTGACTGACAGTAGCATTTTGTTTTCAGACCTGAGGTGGCGATTAGGATGGTACATAGTCAGTATGGAGGAAAGGGAAGGGCAGGTTTCAAGACGGTAGATGATTTTGTGGGATGTACTTAATTGTAGGTAAGTGAGATGGTGAGGGGATTTTAGCCAATTGAGTTGATGCAGACAGGAGCAGTGGTGGGTAGACAAATTTAGCAACTTTGTTGTAGCAAGAGTCTAGTTTTGATTTTAAGGAGGATTGTAGATTGGTGAGGATGGGAGCTCCATATAGAAGAGTTGGGAGAAGGAAGGATGAGGCTATGGGTTAAGAAAGTATTTGTGCCTATAAAGGGCACCTAGCTTTTGATTGGTTCTTTTGATGTTGCTGTAGACGTGAAGGTCAAAAGTTAATTTGTTATCGATGATGACACCTAACAATTTGGTACTAGGGACAACTTCAATAGTAGTGTTGTTTTGGGAATGAACAGAGAAAAGTGATTTGTCAATAGGGTTAGATTTTGTGGGGTAAATACTAAGAGTTTAGTTTTATTGGGGTTATGGGCGAGATGGTTCTGAGACATCCAGGTTTCAGTAGAAGTAAAGGCTTGTTGGGTAAGATGCTGTAATACAGTGACAGATTTAGAAGATCAGATGATAGTTGAGTCATCAGCATATTGGATAACAGTACTGTGGATAAGAGTGTTATGAGAGTCATTAACAAATATACTGAATTTGGGGGACACCTGTGTTTGTATTGATGAAAGGGGAGGAAGAGTGCTGCCATACAGTAGATTGCTGCCTATTGCTGAGATAGTTAGTAAGCCATTTTAGAGTAGTGGGAGATAGGCTGAGGTTAGAGAGTTTACTAAGCAGAAGGAAGAGGGAAATAGTGTCAAATGCCTTAGATAAATCAAGAAAGAGTGCAGACACTATGGAGCCAGCATCACAGGCTCTATTTACTGTGTCCAAGAAGAAAATTAGGGGTGCTATGTCCGGGCCTAATGCCATGTTGAGTGGGGAAAAGGATTTGATGTTTTACCAGATGACTTAAGAGATGAGTATGAATACACTTCTCTAGTATTTTGGAGACGGGGGAAAGAATGGCAATAGGATGGAAGTTTGAGATGTCTGAATTGTTGCTGTCTTTATGAAGAGGGAAGACAAATGCTTTTTCCAGATAGCAGGTATGCATGATTCTTGAATGGACGTTGGTACATGGTTTTAGGTTATGAAGAATTCTTTGGATGGTGGATGTGGGAATGGGTGATAGTGAGAAAATAGGTAGAGGGTTTGTGGAAATATGTACTGATGATGTTACTTGTGGGTCTGTGTTTTCCCAACTGATCTAAAGAATTACTGTCCCCTAGTTCACTTACTAAAGCAAAGCAAGATGATGTGGGTGAGAGGTCCTTCTCTGTCAGGTTTCACAAACAGACTGCCCTGAGACTTCTGTCTCATCTACTATTAAAACATAATTTTGGTGCTGAATTCCAGAATGGCATCACATACATCTGGTCATCTGACTCTGGTTCCCGCACTACCCACTGGAAACTGAACCAGAATCTAGCTCATAGGTGTTACCATAAACACAGACAGAGTATTGCTGAGATGGCATCTGGAAGCTATAAAAACATTTTAAAACTTCCACCCTTCCAGAGCAGCAATTAGTTCATAAAACATATGAAAACTGGATAACCAGGCTGGAAAATGACACGACTCACAGAGATGAAGTATAAAACTCTTTACTAATGCTTTCCGGTACCTCGGCTTAATAATAACAATTTTGGGTTGGAATCCACATATAAAATTGATAGGGAAAGGATTCATTTTCTTGATTTAGAGTTTTTTGTAACATATTATGGAGAAATATCTTTCAGGCCCTTCAGTATAGAGACAGCTGTCAACATTTTTTTATTAGTTGGTAGCATGCATCCCCCTCATTTAATGGCTTCACTCCCCTATGGTGAGTACAACCGCATTTTTAATAACACTTGTGATAAGTATGCCGTGAAAGAGGAATTTCAGAAAGTCAGACAAAAATTGTTGGATTAGGTTATGTTCCACATGTTCTTAATAAAGCTGAAAAGTAATTTGGGAATTTACCATCAATGACATTCACTTCCTCTAATAATACACAAGGTGGTTTTAGGGGAAAATTTAAAGATGTGATCAGTGAAGACCGTGAGGAGAAAATATTGTTTCCAAGTACTCCCCTTTTTCAAAGAATTTAAAGATGGTTGTAGAGCGGTTTTGGCCTATGGTAGCCAATGATCCTATCCTGGCAGGTTTGTTCCCCAGAAGAATAACATTTTCATATAGTACATTTTCAAATTTGAAGGAGTTATTAAACATGAAGAAAGCTAATGGAAGTTGGGGACAGACAGGTTGTTATTCCTGTGGATGTTGTAAGGTATGCAGCAGAGTTCGAAATTTAGATGGAGTTTATATAAACCTTAAAACGTTTAAGGCCATGGATTTGTTCAATTGCCGGTCCTGTGGTGTTTTTTATATCATAGGCTGTGGGTGTAAACCCACAAGGTGTTACATAGGACAAACTAAGAGAATGGCACAAATTGTATCATGGATCATTTGGGTGATATCAAACATGGCAGGGCTGAAAATCCTGTGGCACATCATTTTCAGGTAGCTCATGCCGGGTCAGATGTTTCTTTGTTTTTCAGTATTTTGGCCAAATCTCTCAACAAACAAGGTGAAGATTTTTTCACTGGGTTATTAAAATTGGAGACAAAGTTGATTATTAATTTTGGTACACTATTTCCTAAGGGTTTAAATCAGGAATTCAATATTAATGTTTAATAATAAAAAATAATTTTTCATATATATTATAACACAATATATTTTTAGTTAATATCATATTAAGTTATGAAATGCATTTCAGGGTGATGTATATGTAGTTGAATGTGTTTTTAATATCTCAGTATTTTGATGGCATGTGTTAGGAACATTTATCAGCTTCACCAACATGTAATATTTTCATTATAAATGTTTTTATTTATCATCAATAAGGTCACAAAGTTCTATTGTATAAATATGAATTGTTGGGATGTTCTTAAATCATATATGTGTACACAAACTTTATATTTATATATGTGTGCACAAATTTTATACATCCTGGGTGCTTTATTCATATTTATATTTATTACTACAATTGTTACTTGTATTTTTTGTATTTTGCACATTGAGGATTGTATGTGTGCACGTCTTAGAAAGGGTTAACATGCAGTGTTTAATCATTAACACTATTTGCAATTGAATAATGATGTGTCAATTAGCTTTTCAACTTGTATTTAAAGTTGTTGCATTTGGTGCTAAAATTATTCCTTCGAAAGGCTAAGCCGAGGTACCGGAAAGCATTAGTAAAGAGTTTTATACTTCATCTCTGTGAGTCGTGTCACTTTTCCAGCCTGGTTTTCCAGTTTTCATATGTTTTGTGAAGTTTTGGTGCTTTGGCAGCAATTAGTTCATCCCTAAGGACAATACAGTAGGATTCCTAGTCCTGGTTTACACAGACATTTCATCTCTGGTTAGAATCGGAACTGTAAGATGCAATCTTTATGGTCTAAACCAGGTAACTTAATTTCAAACTATTTTTCAAAGTTAACTAGACTGAGATTAACCTCTTCTCTTCCACTATCCTCTGATACAGTATATTCATTTCAACAGTTACAATAAAATCTGACATATAGGTGTATTCCGTTTCTGTCCAGCAGGACCACTCTTAGTACATTTTTAACACAAGCAGCTTTACAAATAAATTTTTAACACAAGCATCTGTACAAATCAGGTTGTTATACAAATGACATATAATTCTTAACAAAACTTCAGCTAGCCATGCTGGCATATGCTACACATCCACTGCCCACTTCTCCTGGCATAGCTGGCAGTACCTCAAATCATCACAATGGGGATCCACAAGGCCATATTTGGAGTCATTTATTAGGCATCCAATTAAATTATCAGGCCCTGTGGAGGTAGCACATTTGTTTTTGTTTTTTTTTGTGTGTTTTTTTTTATTGTCTTGTTTTAGAGAGAATCTTCAGTACTTATTCCTTTGTGATGTTAGCATGTGTAAGTGGTTAGGGAATTTATGAAAACAAGATAATTGTTGTGGAATTAGGTTTAGACTAAATTTGTGTGAAGCATGTATTTTTTTACCCCTACTGTCTGTCACTTGTCAGCTGTTGCCATGGCTAGTCAGCTCATTCATTCGCCATCACTGGGGCAAAAGTTTGCCATGAATGGCAATCATTCAGCAGTGGTGGTCCAATGTTTTCTCTTTTAGTTTCTCTGTCCCTAATGTTCACACCCTAAGAATGTAGAAGGGAATATCCAAAGGGATGTCAGTGGAAGACATCTCCTCACTTCCACAAGGGGGGGGGGCAGTCTGGTGATGTTGCAAGAGGATTAGGATTGCTCACCCATAGGGTTTCAGTGGGTTTTTCAATTTGAAATCCTTGAATTCAGAATTAGTGACTGCAGGGGTTTTGGAGATTTTGAAAGAGAAGGTTGCAAATTTATGATCAGACCTAACCAAGGAGAGAAAAATTGGAGGGGTGGTGGTACATGTGCTGGCTATATTAGTTAGGACCAGGTCAAGAATAATATGTCCACTAATTGGTTTATTAACTATCTGTCCAGGGACTTTTTATTCATTAAGTCAAAAATGTCTCGGTATACCCTTCTTTGGAGGTACATGTGCTTTGGTTTATTGAGGGGCAGTTGGAATCTCCCATTATAAAGGATTTTTAGTGATAAGCAGTTTTTAAGTACATTTAGGTGCTCATCAGGGGACATGGGAAAGTGTCCTGTAACAAACTATAAGTTGATATGTTTGTCTTTTTCAGGCTAAGTTCAAGTTTAATGAGGTCAATTTGTGGGTCTCTGGGAATCTGTCTAGTGGTGATGAATTTTGACAAATATATAAATGATACTGCAGTTTCCATCAGGCCTGAATGCAAAGTCAGGACAAAATCCAGGTATGGAAGGAACGCCATCTTTACATTGAAGCCAAGTCTCAGAAACTATGTGTTCAACTTGCACTAGACACTCGCAATGAGGCAATTCATTATTAAAAGTCCTGTCATTGATAAGATCCACCCTGATATGGTCCAGTTTAGGGCTGGAAATACCTACACCGATATCTGCTATGTTGGGATGTCCTATTAGCTGAACACTTCCTAAAAAATGGACTAAGGAATCATTAGTGATCGTTCAACCTGAACCCCAAGTGACCTGTTACCAGTTGATCTGTTTCTGTTCTATGCTTCGCAGGCAAGTAACAGTGATAATGTATCACCGGCTGCAGAGGAAGAATAGAAGAAATAGCACAACTGGGGGGAGGGTTACAGCTAGCAGGATGGCATCTTTAACGTATCGATCAGAAGAAAAGGGGCAATAAAAAATAGAGAAAACGTGTATGATTTAAGGAGAAAATAATATCAGTCAGAACCATTTAAACAGCTAGTTTTAATGCAGTACTAGGTAAAAATACTAAAAAGAATCATAAGAGGAATGGCAACCGAGGCAGAGGGATGTGGCACGAAATCCAACATCTACCATTCCACATGCAAGAATACATTGAAACTATGCTCTGGACACTACATGATGTCCTGGCCTGGAGACCACAATAATACCAGGAAGTATTTAACATTGTTTGTATAAGAAGGATGACCATCACAACCAGTGTTTCAGCAACTAGATACAATACAGTGTTTGAGTACATGGCATCAGCAGCAGGAACATTATCACTGCGTTAACAGGTCGGCAAGCACTATCAGCTATTGATCTGATTAGGGTTATCTGTGTATAAAGTGAGCACTATCAACTATTGATCAGACTAGGTTTATCTGTGATTTTTTAATGATGTTATATCAGCAAAGTGTTGTGACAGCTTTTCATCTCAGCTGTGTCTCCCCAGGAAATATGCTGCCGTATTAAATTAAATAATACAAAGGAAGGTTTTAGAGTTTTATCTCCATATGTCAGTCTTGGCATTTCTAAAACTTGATTTAAAAACAATATATTGCACATGTATGTGTTTTAAGTGAATTATTTACATGGTGTGTGTGTGTGTATGTGTGTGTGTGTGTGTGTGTGTGTGTGTGTGTGTGTGTGTGTGCACGCGTGCGCACGTTTGCAAAGTACATAGTTTGTCTTTTATGCTTGGAATATTGATAAAAATGCCATATCTACAAGTTTAAACAAAATAAATTAAATTTCTCAGTGGCCATCCATAGCTTGAGTATTCAAAATGACTAATGATTATCAAAAAGGGTTTCCCTAGGACCCAAGATTTCCTCTAACTTTGACAGGGGATCCTGTACAAATTATATATAGCAGGGGGAAGAGAGTACAGCAGAAGCTCTCCTGTGAAATATGCGTGAGATATATGAGTAAGTTTCACAATGTGTTCTTTGTTAAATAAATCACATTTTTTTTGTTTTGCCTTTTTCAGTGTCAGAACATGCACTGTTGCTTTTGCACAACTTACAGGAAGGCAGGTACTGTATAATATTTTCAGTACTCTCTGATTCATTTCCTTAGCAAAATGAAAGCAACTTAAACAATACTTTTTAATCCAGTTCAATAAAAAAACAAATGTTATCGCTGCAACTTGTTATTAACACAAATGCACTTGTGCTATTTTCATAGGGCCTTCCTACCTACTTATTATATCATTTATAAACATGGAATTATTATAAATTTCATAGCAGGTGGAATACATGCAATACTTTCAATCATATTGATGGTTTCTGGAGGATTTCACTGCTTCCAGTATATGCGAGCAAACACAAATTCCATAACTCTCAACTCCTCAAAACTGAATCTGCCAAAAAGAACTGCATGAAAACACTGTATTCAGTGTTCTTTGCAGAGGGCTGAGCACCCCTGCACCCATAACACCCCCTCTAAATGGTATATCAGCTCCATGGTCACACTATAAAAAGAAAGGGGGTAAACACTCTGAAATGGCATTTGTTGCCTGCACAATTCCTCAACAAAGTTTTTAAATGGAAGTGCCATCATTGGTGGGAAATTTAGTCTCTGGGAGTTGAAGCTCAAGGAATTAGTATACATCCAGCAGTAGGGTAGAGGATTCCACCATCTTGGAAAGGCTGAAAACTACTGAACAAGACTGTTTGCACAGGATGTCTGACCTTTTTAGAACAGCTTTTCTTGGAGACACAGTTGCAGGAGTCTCCCTCTCTGTAGCTCTGGAGTATCACAATTCTCACAGTATCTATTTTCTTTTTACAAGACAAGCCATGATGCATGTGGTCATTCATTCATCCTCCTTCTATAGCATTGACTTTGTTGCATTTGTCTTATACAAATATCTAGAGTTTTTTTGGTCTTTTCTGTAAAATAAAATAGGGTCTTAGTTTGGTTATGTTACCGACAACTTCAGCTCCATCTATATACTTTCCCATGGCATTCAGGTTCACAACTTGCACAAGACCCATAAATCTGGTATTTCTTTCAGCTTCTGTCTTCTTCTTTTTCTCTTGTTAGGGGTCACCACAGCAGAACAACAGTCCACAGAACAATTGGCAGCAGAGTTTTACAGTGTTGAGTTGCCAGTCCTGGGCCCACTCTTCTACCGAAGGCACACACTCACATTGAGGGCCAATTTAAAGTGTCCAATCCACCTACAGCATGTCTTTGGGATGTGAGAGAAAACTGGATCACCCAGAGGAAACCCACACGACCACAGGGAGGACATGCAAACTCTGCACAGAAGGCACATATTCTAAATCTGTAAGACGATAATCCATCATTATAACTTTTGCTGCTATTCTTTCTATGGGATTGATAGATCCCTCCACATTCCATTAGACCAAGGACAGTGTGGACTTTCACTAATGTGTAACATTTGTACTATGAACCAGGTCCCCCTTCAATTCTTGGCCTTGTCTGCAGAGTTTGCATATGCTCCCCACATCTATGTGGATTTTCTCTATGTGTTCAGGCTTCTACCCACCTCTTAAAGTCTCTTGTAAGGTGAACTGATACTCTGTGTCTGTAGGTCAGTGGGTTTGTGTAAATGAATGCGTGTGACCAGCTCTCTGTCCAAGATACATTTTCATACTTTGTGTCCATTAGGATCTAGTGTTACTATAACTGGGAAAAGAATAAACTGCATTATCAAAAGAAAAAGGATGGATAGATGGTTATGGATCCCTTATCACAAGATACACATTTCAGAACACTAGCCATGCTATTACTTGTAGTGTCTGTTGGTTTAATTATTTCATGCAAATTGGAATCATAAGCAACACATATACAGATGGTTTCCTATAAATGGAAAGATCTTAGGATCCCTCTTTCCATGGATGATCTGCTACTGGGTGACATTACTGACTAATGCATTATTGCTCCCTTGTTTCTCCTTTGCTCTTCTTATATATGATTCATGTATTATTTTAGTAATCTGTTTTCCCAGTTGATTGAGGACTATTATTTTGTCTGCTATGATCATTAAGCCTTGGATACAGCTTATTTATTCCTTAACAGAGAAAACTAAGACTGAATTTCTTTACCTGATGGCACTTTTTTTTTGGTTAAGACAATATCTATTTTAATTCCATTCAGAACTACCTTTCTAATTCAGCATCAGTTGTTGTTGTTGTTTATCTTTCGGCTTTTCCTGGTTAGGGGTCGCCACAGCAGAACTCCGGTCTGCTAATGATTGGCAGTAGATTTTCATGAATGCCAAGGTGCCAGCTTGCCATCCAACCTTCAACAAAGGCTCGCCCATTTACGCATGTCTTTCTAACGCCACCCACCCACGGGGAGGACATGCAGACTCCACACAGAAGGCACTCCCCTCACTCCAGCTGAGAATCGAATGGGAGAACCTCTTGCTGTGAGGCAACAACGCTACTGCTACACCACCACGGCATTACTACATCTCTCAAATTATTTAACTTTTTTCTTCAGTTATTGGATACTGCAGTATTACCCAAAGATTTCCACTTCTTTTTAACTTCCATTTCTTTTTTAATGTTTCTTTATGCATCTTTGATAAATATTCTTTGCTCAATGTACTTGCTATATAAGGATCTTTGACTATATTTCACTTTCAGCTCATACTTTTTTGTAAGTTAAGTTAGATCATCTGTAATGTCAGAGGTACCTTTTACAAAGACTTCCTGAATATGTTTTGCAAGGTTGATATGCTCTCACCAGAACATAATTATATAATTCTCTGCATCCAGGCATTATTGCTAAATTATATATCTTAAATGCAACTGCAAATGTTCTCAACATATGGGCACCTTGTCTTTCTCTTGTAGGATCACATCAACTTCATCGTGCTGACTGGCATCTATTTACAATGGAACTGTTTTATTCATGTCATGGCATTTTAATGTTAGTTCAGTCAGAGCTAGTTTCTTGTGTATTTAAATTTTTCCACAGTTCATAGCTCCATTCTTATGCAAGATATTGCTCCAGTATGGAAACAGCTTCTGGAATAGGCAGTGAAAACATCACGGCACCCAGCAGATACGTCTATTCCAAAACAGTTAAGCACTTTCATTATTGCAATTAGAAAAACTTCATCAGAACTAAAACTACAACCATCAATACACAACTATAAATAAAACAATCGTCGTGTGACCACCTAAACCAATAACCTATTAAAACAAATAGATTTGACTTAATTAACTAATATTGAAATGCTTTAACTTTAATACAGACTGTAAAGAGAAGGTATCATTCAAGCCAGGCCATGCCATGGCATTTAATCTAAGTTGCCATTTAAATTCACACACTTCCAAATTTTCATCTATTATTTTGCCCTGCGAATCTTTATTGATTTGTTCAACAACCCTAAAACCAAATTTATGTGTCACATTTTCAGCAGTATGCTTATAAAGAGCATTGGTATTTCTCTTGTTTTTAATGTCAAAATATGCTGATTTATACAGTCTTTAAACTTTCTACAAGTTTTTCCCACATAATATGCAGGACATCCTGTACATTGGGCCAAGTAAACAACATTTTGAGACATGTAATAATAGTGCCCTTTAGGGTGGAGTTCCTAAACTTAAAACTTTCACCTTCTGATAAATAAGAGTGTGATCTACAAGTGCCACATCTGAATTTCTCATTTTTCTTGCGGGAGCATCCTACAATATAATTGTTTTTACACTCCAAATAATTCCTAAACATCTTGTCACGCCTACACACAATACACGGTTTCTTGACTAAATTCTCAACCAATGAGAGGGACATCAAAAAACAAGTTCCAGTCCTTAAAGATACAATTTGCAATGCTCTTATAATCTAGGGTATAAGTAAATATAAATAACTTATTCCTGTTATCCGAAACAGCACTAACCTTAGATTGCACGATAACATACCTCATTTTTAATATTTGTTAAAAAATCGAGGGGGTAACCCCTCTTTAAAAAACACATTTATTAAAACTTCACAGTCTCTTATAAATATCTCATCCACTGTAATCATTCTTGCTAATCTTACTAGTTGGCCCTTTATAACATATTTCTTCTGATATTCTGGGTGCCAACTAGAAAAATGAAGACAAGAATTTGAGAATGTCTTCATCCTAAACATATTGGAAATATATCTATGATAGTCATAATCCTTTCTAATGTCCACATCTAAAAATGCAATCATATCCTTATGGAAATTACATGTAAATTTTAAAAAATGAACCGTATTATTGATATACATAAGAAACTCATGCAACCTCTGAACTGAATCAGTCCATAACAAAAAATGTCATCCAAGACGTGAGTATATAAGGACCAACAATGTTTGAATTGGCTGTCCAAAATATACCTATCTTCCCATTCTGCCATAACATAATTGGCAAACATGGGGGCACAAGCTGCCCCCATTGCCACCCTAGTAGCCTATCTAAAGTACTGGCCTTCAAAAAACAAAAAAATAGGTTTTAATACAATATCCATTAATGCTACCATAGCATTTACTCTATCCTTTCCCAATTTCATATGTTTATAAAGCTGTTGTTCAAACCACTCAAGGCCCAGCTCATGGGGTATAAGAGAAAATAAATTATGGACATAAATAGTAACAAATAGTGCATGACTCTGAAAAATTATATGATTTAATAAATCTAGTAAATGCCAGAAATCCTTACAGATTTGCACTATATCATCAAACCCTTTCTTCAAATATTGATCTAACAGTTTAGCTATGCAATATGTTTTAGATCATGTAGAATCAACAATTGGCCATAGGGGAGGATGTACTAAACATTTATGGATTTTAGGGACTCCAAAAATACAGGTTTAGCATCAAACATAAATTCATACTTATTCAATTAAATTAATCCTTCTAGCAACATATCATATAACATAATGTCAGTTTTTGAATAAGCTCTATGTATTTCATGAAGCAAAGATTCCTCATAAGTGTCATCCAAGAAAATGGCATTAATCTGGTTTAAATACTCTGTATAGTCCATGCCCACCCCGCTTATCTGGCTTCATTACATGAATATTTCTATCTTTCGTGATGTCAAAATAAAGCTGTCTTTTGATATTAGACATATTAGCTTCGCTATTATTACAAGGTTGTTCTAAAATATTGCGGATCTCACATTCACAAGATTTTTCAAACATGTTCTGATTCAGAGGTGGTTGAACAGAGTAGGATGCTGTAACCTATAAACATTGTCAGTCATGCTACCATTATCGAATCATAAAGCTAAATTCAGTTTATGAGTGTACAGTTTCAAATCAGTAAGAACAGTAGCGATATCAGATCACCTGACAGGTACAAATGTTAAACCTTTTGATAAAACATTAACATGCCCAACTGTAACATTTTTATTTGAATAATTCTACACTATTTAATTACCACAGCTATTTGTAATAATGTTAACTGTTAATTCAGTTTGTGTGTCCAAAAAATTACTTCTACTTTCGGCTTTTCCCGGTTAGGGGTCATGACAGCAGATCACCTGTCCGCTCATGATTGGCAGTGGAGTTTTAGGGTGATGAGTTGCCAACCCGGCGCCCAACCTTCAACAGAAGGCACACACACACACACACACACACACACACACACACACACACACACACACACACACACACACACACACACACACACACACATACACTCTCACACCTAGAGCCAATTTAGAGTGTCCAATCCACCTACAGCATGTCTTTGGGATGTGGGAGGAAACCGGAGCACCTGGAGGAAATCCACACAAGTACAGGGAGGACATGCACACTCCGCACAGAAGGCACCCCTGCCAAGGATCAAACCAGGGAACCTCTTGCTGTGAGATGACAATGCTAACCACTGCACCACTGTGGCCACCCGTCCAAAAAATTACTAACCATTCCATTTAATAATGTTTGTTGTTGTAATAGTTCCTCTTGGGTTTCACCCCCTGTTGCAAATAGGTCATGTTCATATCCTGTGGTTGCTTCCATCCACTGGTTTGCTGCCGATAATTTTTTATCCTTTCCAATCTCTTGACTTGTTGCTGTTCTAAAGGATCAGAGCCACCATTCAAATGCCTATTAGTAGCATTTGATGTAAAAGATTCATCCTCACCCCAGCTTCCATCTGATTGGTAGCTGGATCTCAATTACCATGGAAACCAGAGGGCTTAGGATACACGTTTCCTTTTGAATAATCATCTATGTCCCTTTTAAGTTTCTCTAGCTTTCAAGAGAGAATTCTATCACAAGATTTCTCATTGCTGGTAAACACATGATTATAATTGGTTTGACAATTTTCAAAATTAAGGTAATCACAATTTTTTTGCTTCAGTGCAGCCAGTTGATGAGATAGCCATTCCATCTCTATGGTGTTGTAATTAACCATAATTTTCATAACCTCAGTCCCAGCCTTATCAAACACAGCATGTAACTCACGTACCACTTCAGGCTTATGTGCTACATTGTTTGGATAATGCCAGAGCCTCAGCCCTTTAAGCACTAGATGGAATTCAATATTTTTGGTAAGATAACTATTTTCTGGTTGTAGCTTTTGAAAGAAAATAACATTTTATCAAAAAGCCATAAGGACTCAGTCAGTGTTCTGGTGACCTCTTGTGATGGAATAGATCAATTACTATCCAAATCCAAATTAAACTGATTATTTTTTCATTCTATTAATTCAAAAGTTTCAGAAGAGCTTGCAATATAGTCCTGACCTGACTGTGAAGCTTGTTGAGTTAACAGAAGTCCAAAACTAATTATTTAAATCACTGCCATTAATTCCTTGTGTAGAATGATACCAAGAATTCAGTGTCAAATGAGAAAACCTATGACTCACCTGCTGCAATAATAGAGGCAGAACTTCCATGGATTTTAAATACTCTCCATTAATAGTTCCTTTTTCCACCACTGACCCACATCCAGAAGACACAATACCACAAATTCAAATGAAACACACAAAGATAGACAAACTGGGAACAGTTTTTGGAATAAGCAGTGAAAACACCACAGCAAGCCAGCAAATATATTTATTCCGAAACAGTTAAACACTTTCATTCTTTCAATTTGAAGAACTTCATCAGAACTAAAACTACAGTCATCAGGTCTATATCACATAGTCGAAGTTCTGTAAGTTCAAACACCATATGTTCGAACCAATATGTTTGAACTTACAAAACTTTGACTATGCCAAAAAAAAAACAAAAAAACAAGGGAAAACGAAATAAAGGGTTGTAAGCAGGGGGCAAGCCCCCATGCACCCCCCACACCCCCCGCTCTTTAAATATACCAACTCCGAGACTGCACTACAATGCAGTAAAGGGAATTTTTACAAGTGTCAGGTAAGTTATTTCTTTTTTTTTTTTTTTACATTCGAAGTATGACAACTTTGAACATATGGTCTCGACCATATAACGTTCAAAGTTGTCATACTTCAGCTATGTGTTATAGACCCACACCCATCAATACACAATTATAAATAAAACAATCATCATCATGTGACCACCTAAACCACTAACCACCAATAATGTATTAAACTCCATTGCTCTAATATATTTTTGGGTGGGTGGAGATTCTACTAGTTGTGGAATAAACACCAATGTTACAACTCATCTCTCACAAATGGATAAGTGTAACTCAAGTGGCTTTTGACATAGTAAATCATTACCAGCACTATTTATATTACAGCACAAGTAATTAACTATTTTTAATTTGTCTGTTTCTCTGTTTTTGTGTGACCATGGTAGTGATATAGGTAAATGGGGAGATGTATAGGAACTTTCCAACATGGGAGAAGTGGGGGAGGGGAGCTTTTTCCCTGCACAAAAAGCTTATTTTCTCTTTTTTTTCTACATAGATGGAACTATATTTGGTTATGTGTGTGGTTGTGTCTTTGCCCAGATGTTACTTGATGAACCATGGTGGAACCTTTCAGAGGCATAGTTCTTTCAGACATATTACATAAAAAATTGCAATATAGTTCACCAGTTCTATAAACCCCTGTGATGCTCGCTTGTCTTCTGGAAATGACATTTGTACAATTGCTCTGATATTTTTTGTATCAGGTATCAGTTCACCTGACATTAAAGTATGAGTGATTTATTTCAAGTCTGTCTTTCTTCTTTTACATTTTCTTTCATTTAACTTGAAAT
This sequence comes from Protopterus annectens, assembly GCF_019279795.1. NCBI lineage: Eukaryota > Metazoa > Chordata > Ceratodontiformes > Protopteridae > Protopterus > Protopterus annectens. The sequence goes on along the minus strand of NC_056751.1, from coordinate 704,199,685 downwards.
TCAGCTGTCTTAATCTACTAAAACCACTGTATCAGTCTCTTGTTATCTTCTTCTTTTGTCTAATCCCACAATAGCATTAACATTAATTATGCTTACGCCACCTCCTAAGCCTCTAGTTAATTGTACAACAGCTCTTTGGAACAACTCTGCTGCTGATGAAATACTGAATGAAAGTCTAATAACTGCAACTTCCCAATAGCATATTAAGTGTATACAGCTTGGAAGTCACTTCATCTTGCTTTTTCTGGCAGAATTCTTAGCATCTAGTACTGAAACTAACAATACTTGCTATATTTGATACCACTTCTTAATCTGTAAGCAGTGGGCAATTCTCCCTTGTAATCACTTTGTTGTGATCTTGAAGACCAATGTAAATGCAAAATGTGTCTTCCTTTACAATAGCAACCATGGTATTCACTCATTCTGTTGGCATTAAATGCTTCTTAATGTCACCTAAGCATTTAATTCAGTTTAGTTCCTGTCATTTTTCCTTCTGAAACATACCAACACTTTCTATGGAGCATCCATCATGGACACTGTATCATGATTTATTTGCATGTGATATTCTTCTAATAAGCATAAACCTATGAACAATTCAGCCTAGTTATAGGTTGCTATTTCTATGTCTCTGAGACTGTGTATCTCTATCTGCACACAGACACACACACACACACACACACACACACACACACACACACTTTTCTTTTTTTATGAATTTGTTTTATTATCTATGGTTTTTCACAGATAAACAATCCAACATATTATTAATATTTATTCCATTATGCACTAAATTTTGAGAAGTATCTTGCATTTCTTATTTTTATATGCACATGTTAAAAGATTTTGACCTAATGCTCTCACTCTCTGACAATAAGATTATAACAATGTATACAAGGTTCTCTGTTCAGCCTTTTCTTCCTATGGTGTTTAAAAGAATATTGAAATGTAATATTGCACTCTGCATCTGTATCTAGTTAAATTCAAGATTTCTGTTATTCCATTTGCTTGACTTTCATTCTTGTGTCAGTGTTTCAGGTGTCTCAGAAGCATTTTTATTTTTTTTACCCATTCCCTCATAAAGTTCATCAAGCTTCTTCCCTTCCAGCTGCTAAAAAGATCCATTCATGCCAACAAAGTGAAGGTCAAGCTATCTGAGAGTCTGAGCTGTCATCCATGCATTTATGGAGAATAGGGTTCTTTAGAAATAATCCTATCCCCCTCAGTGCATGTTCTAATGGGCTCAAGAAGATGATGTGCAATGATCTTTGTGACTGCTATTCACACGTGCACGTGATGCAGCTCACTGTGAGCCTTGGTCTCCATTAGGACTTCAACCATGGAGAGTATGCACAGACACATGCTCTCCATCCCTCCCCATGAGAAGGGGTTTGCAGGCTTAGCCTCATTATTCCTCTTCTCTCTGTGACAGCTCCAAGTGAAGTCCGAGCAGATAATGAAACTTTAGCCTCCTGGGATATAGTCAGAATTGTATCTCTATATCCCAGCAGAGTTGGCAAAAGCATTTTTTCAGATTTTACTGTATCATGTCCTCTCACTTCAGCAGGTACCAAAAAGATATTTTTATGCTTCATTTTGACAAAATGCACAGCCTCAAGAGCACACTTTTTAACACATCTTATATAAATGTTTTTCTTGCATAGATTCTATAGAATTGTTTAATTAGAGGGTAGTATTCTATCTCATGCTTATAACAAACCTAGTACTTGACTAAACTTTTCATTACATAACTAACCACATGACTGCTTTTTCCCATTTCTCTTACTGTTTACATGGTTTCCTTTTCCATGTCCATAGTGGTACAACACATTCTTACTTTGTTCCTTATTTTTGATTTCTGCTTGACTCACAGTTTGTTGTAAATACATTATTTTCCATAGATAGTGAATTTCAACCATATACAAATAAATTCATTTGTTCTACCCAGAACTATAGCTTTAGATAAGATCATGTCTATTTCTCTTAATAGCCTGACCCATGCTTCATCATTTTTATACCTTTAACCACTGCACCTCTTTTTGAAGAATCATGCAAATCAACAAATTCACAGCCTTGGGCTCTAATTTCAGCTCAGTCACATAAGCATGTATAATGAACATCTGTAACGCCTATAGGGTATTGTGTTCCCGTAAAGAAAATATATATGCTCATTTATTTATGTATTAACGCTCATGGGTAAACATTATGTACTCAGTCTTAAGACCATTATAAGCCTACCCAAAAAACCTTGTATCAAGTGTCACCTTTTGCATAAATGAGGTGAACACAAAATAGACAAGGGAGTATGTGTAAAGGCCCAACCAGTTGTTGAAGTCAAGCTTGAAGATAGCTGGGGTACTACTTTGTTTAATAATCAGAGGTAGTTTATTACAAAGGAGGGAGGGTGCGCTGGAATAAGATGCAGTCATGCCAACACATTGTATTCATTTGTTAATAATTAAAGTCTTTTGAGTGGTGCTTGAAGAGACATTTGTTTTACAAAGACATAATAGCTCAAGGAGCACTGAGCCACTGATTACTGTAGATCACCACAGAGGAGTCAAATGAAACAAACTATGAATAATATGTTTTGACAGGGACATACCAAAACCGGCAATATATTCAATCATGAGGTAGATAACAGCTGAGTACATTTGAAGAAAGACTTCCTTTGGTCTGGATGAGATGCCCTTAGCTATTAAGTGGGCCTGATAAAAGGATTTTCTAACTGCAGTGGTGACATGATGGCCAAAAGAAATGTTTTTATCCACAAAGCTGCATAGATCTCTAATGACAGTGGTACTCTTGGGGCTCTTGAAGGGTGGGTCATCTCTGTGATATTCTGATAAAATATTTATTTTAGCAAAGTGAGCAATGCTGCATTGTTTCAAACTCAATTATTTGCATAGTCCAGTTCTTGGAGTAGTTTCACATCTGTAGGAGTACAAATAAAAAATAGTTTACAGTCAGCTACAAACTAAAGACTTGGAATACAGGCTTATAGAGCTGAGAAATAAATACCAAATAGTAGGAGTACAAGCCCTTGCAGAACACAACTAGTGCCATTTTACTTTTCAAAGGTGGTACCTACAGCTCTAATGATGTTGCATCTGTATATTACTAGGTTTACTACCCCCCTTATTACATATGGATTAATATTCGGGTTCACAGGTTTATCAATGAAACCCAAAAGGGGAATACTATCAAATGCCTTGACTAGGTCCAGATAAGTGGTGTGGACTATGTAACCATTGTATACAACTTCCATTACATTTTTGAAGAGATGTACATGGTTAAAGAGAAAGGACCTACATCTGACAATGCTGAAGTGATGTGATGGCAGGGCTTATAAGTTGTCAACATCAGCATTAGTGACCTTTGAGATGATATAAGTGGTCACTTGATGGTCACAAGATGGTATAAGTGAAGTAAAGTAAATCTTTATCTGCACTTTTTTCAAATAATACACAATTTAAATTAATTTGTTTGTGTTGCATTGAGCAATATCTAGCTGGAATTTGTGACTCTGTTTTTTCAGTAGGTCCCCACCCACTCTTTCTGTTTTTGTTTTGGTGTTAATCTTGGTGGCTTTGAAACTGCCCGCCCCTCTTGTAAATTTGCACTTGGATACTCCTCCTGAGCCCATCTCATTTGCTCACTCAAAAAAAAAAAATTGTTCTTTTTATCTGCTTTTACTGTATTTGTGTTTCTTCCTACTTTATTTTGCTTTTGCGTCATCTTAAAAGTACTCAATTGTATGTATTACTGCTTGGTATAACTCACTCTAAGCATTTTAGTTTAAGCACTTGGGCTTCAGACCGGTTGTTTTACATTAAGAAGGTTTGTGGTCTGCACTGTAGTGGCAGAACAGGTAGCTTACATCCTTCTAAGTCGGGAACTGCTGATTGAGGGCTCAGTGTCTGTTATTCTAAAAGTGTATTAGTTCTGGTTTAAGCACTTGGGCTTCAGGCCAGTTATTTTACATTAAGAGGGTTCGTGGTCTGCACTCTTGTGGGAGGATAGGCTGGACTCTGCCTTTCTGAGCTGGGAATTTCTGGTTAAAGGCTTATAGTGCCTGCATATCTGAACTGCTTCTTACTGAAATTGGTACACCTTGTTTGCTGTAGCATAGACTAGATCCAGGCCTGCTGAATCTAGCTTTGTTTGTATAACTTGAGCACTAATCCAGGCATTCTTTAAAGTATTCAATTGTATTTATTACTGCTTGGTAGTAACTTGATTAAAGTGTAGCTATCATTCTAAGTCTTTTGGATTAATCACTTGGGCTTCATACCAGTTGTTTTACATTAGGAAGGTTTGTGGCCTGCACTGTGGTGGCAGGACAGGTAGCTTACATCCTTCTAAGTTGGGAACTGCTGATTGAGGGCTCAGTGTCTATTATTCTAAAAGTGTATTAGTTCTGGTTTAAGCACTTGGGCTTTAGGCCAGTTATTTTACATTAAGAAGGTTCGTGGTCTGCACTCTTGTGGGAGGAGAGGTTGGACTCTGCCCTTCTGAGCTGGGAATTTCTGGTTAAAGGCTTATAGTGCCTGCATATTTGAACTGTTTCTTACTGAAATTGGTACACCTTGTTTGCTGTAGCATAGACTAGATCCAGGCCTGCTGAATCTAGCTTTGTTTGTATGCTTCTTGTGTGCTTGTTATTTCCCTGAAACACTAATTCCACCTAAAACGTGACTTTTCAGCACTTTTGTGGATCCCTAGTGACATCTGCATTGCTTACTGTACTTATTTCTTTGTTGCACTTGAAAAAAAGTTACTGTTTGTCATTTTTGCATTTAAGCTACCGGTAGCACAGTCGCAGGCTACACACTCAAGTGTGCTAGCCTCCTCTGTGTATTTAAAGTAATTTAAGCTCTGCATTTCTGTTGTTTCTGAAAAAAATTCCTTGTTTTCCACCTTTCTGAACTAGTCTAGTCCAGTTTTCAGACTTTGCTGAATCCAGGACTGTGGTAAAGGTTCCTGTGTTGCCCATATCATACTTGGATAGTTAGGTGGCTTCCTTGTTCACTGTGAGAGAGGGAACTCTGAGCAGCCTATCTGTCCCTGTAGGAGTGGTCCCAGCCCAGTAACTTGTAGCTCATTGGCCATTTTGGGCTAATTTCTATCCTTTTTGATCTCCCTGGTATAAAAACCGCTTAGTGCAGTTTTGCACTTGTATACAGCTCAGCAAGCTCCTCGTGGTGCCCTGTAGAGTCCTACAAGTGGCCGAGAGACAAAAGAGAGACTTTGGACTTGATTAAGTATTGTTTTTGCTTGTTGTTTCCCTGAAACGCTAATTCTGCCTAAAACGTGGCTTTTCAGCGCTTCTGTGGATCCCTAGTGATATCTGCATTGCTTACTGTACTTATTTCTTTGTTGCACTTAAAAAAAGTTGCTGTTTGTCTTTTTTGCATTTAAGTTACCTGTAACACAGTCACAGGCTACACACTCAAGTGCGCTAGCCTCCTCTGTATATTTAAAATAATTTAAGCTCTGCATTTCTGTTGTTTCTGAAAAAAAAAATCAGAAAAAAAATCCTTGTTTTCCCGCCTTTCTGAACTAGTCTGGTCCAGTTTTCAGGCTTTGCTGAATCCAGGACTGTGGTAAAGGTTCCTGTGTTGCCCATATCATACTTGGATAATTAGGTGGCTTCCTTGTTCACTGTGTGAGAGGGAACTCTGAGCAGCCTATCTGTCCCTGTAGGAGTGGTCCCAGCCCAGAAACTTGTAGCTCATTGGCCATTTTGGGCTAATTTCTATCCTTTTTGATCTCCCTGGTATAAATACCACTTAGCGCGGTTTTGCACGGGTTTGCGCACCGCGAAGTGCTGTTTAGCTGCGGTTAAACTATTCCAGGCTCCACAAAGTCTGCACTTCAGTTTTTCCCTTGAAACTTGAAACACTTCAACCCAGCACTAGAAATAAGGCAATTTAAGACCGGCACTTACTAAAACTCACTAAAACTAGCACTAGCTTACAGCTTGCACTTCAGCCCTATACTCAGGAAGTATAAGGCTCTTTACTCATCCAGTCAGCAATACAGTCCCAACCATCTATTCAGGCATGTTCAAGGGACAGCTTCAGGTGTGCTCTCTGGTCCAGCTGGTGAATCTGGGCATCCTGAGGCAATGTTACAATTGCCTCATGTACACAGACAACCCCCTCCACCTCCTCCTCCCAACCAACACAAACATATATGAGAGATGCAGCTACACAGCCAAACTGGAGGCTAAGCTCTCTCAACCCACGACTGGATCAACCAGTCACAAGGAGAAGGGCAACACTAGCACCACATTACCAGACTCACATAGACCAGCCCATAGCTGCACCAGAAAACAACTCTCAGAAACATGCAAAAACATACTCAGAGTCTCTAAATAAGAACCTGCCTAAACAGACCTCCTAAGCATACACCCAAGCAACCCCCACCCCACAACAGAAACCAGGTAACACATACGTCACAACTTTAGTGTGCCAAGCAAAAACAGCCCCTAAGGCTAAATATCACACCTAACACACTAGTAATCAGTGATTCTATCATCAGGCACACAGATGTCCCACTCACTAGACTGAACAAGGAGAAGGTTACTGTAAGCTGCCTGTCGGGTACCAGAATCCACCACATAACACATGCACTCAAGTCACTCCACAACAAGTACAAATATGACTTTGTCATTGTACATGCTGGCGTAAATGACCTGAGATGTACCTCCCTGGACTACATGAAAAGAGACATGGAGGTGTTCTCTGACCATGTAGCCCAGGCTGGTATGACTCTGACTCTGAGTAGCATCCTGCCCTCACCCAAAATGATGCCAGCATATGAAGAAAAAATTATCAGTTTCAACAATTGCTTAAACTGCTGGTGTCATTCAAAGGGGATCCAATACTTGTCAGCCTGGGATGACATGCTTGACAAGCCACGTTGCTTCGCCAGAGATGGCTTGCACCTGTCGCCCCTAGGCTTTCGAATACTGGCCAAGACTCTTGCCACCCCAATACTGCCTTTTTTAGGCAAGGCTCAAAAGACAAACCCGCCTCCATAAGCAACAATAATAAAAACTGAGGGTAATGCTGCTCAACGCCAGAAGTCTAAACTTCAAAATGCACACACTCAAGGCTCCCCTTAGTATGAAAGAAATCGACATATGTGCAGTGACAGAAACCTGGTTCAAGGCTCCAGAGAGCACCCCAGCACTACCAGGCTATAACTCCTACCATACCTTTAGGTCCCAAAACCAGGACCGGAACACAAAAGGAGGGGGTTTGTCCATATTCATCAAGAACACCCACACCTCCAGGTTAGTAGTACAGCACGCGGAATCTGAGACCATCCAAGTGCAACTGACAGTGGGTAAATTGACTGTTCAATTTATAGCTTGCTACAGATCTCCCACCTTGTCTCAGGACCCTCACGCAGCATTCCTGAGAACATTAGAAAGTATGAAGATTCTACCCAACACCATGCTACTGGGTGACTTCAACTATCCAAACATTGACTGGGAAAACTACTCAAGTTCAAACGCCCTAGCCCAATGCTTCCTTGAGTTTATAAACTCAAACACCCTTGAACAGCTGGTCACCACTCCCACAAGAGGTGACAACATACTGGACCTGGTCATCACCAACATGAGGAACCTATGTTCCACACCTGAGGTAAACTTGTCATTGTTAAGATCAGATCACAAACCAATCACACTGGACATCCACATCCCGACCCCCACCCCCCAGTCAAGGAAATCAAGGTAAAAAACTGCTCTAAAGCCAACTTTACACTCCTCAAGACCGAGGTGGGAAGTTTCAAAGCTCCCAATCAAATGGAAAATGATGACCCATCGGCAGAATCCTTTACAAGTGCATTCTATGAACACCTTCAAGAATGCATGGACCGAGCCATCCCAAGTAAAACCAAGACCAACTCCTCAAAAAAGAGGAAGCCAGTCTGGTGGACCCCAGCCATAAATAAACTTTACAACAGAAGGAGGAAACTCCTGCAAGATAGAACAAAATCCCAAAATAAGAAGGCATCTCTGATTAACATCAGTAAAAAACTGCGCTCCCTCATTAAATCATCCAAGGCCAACTTCGAAAGAAAAATAGCCAATGACTCTAAGGATAACCACAAGGCCTTCTTTAACTATGTCAAGAGTCTAGGGACAAACTCTCAGATATGCTCCGAGCTAGTGCATAATGACCATAAATACACTGAACCAACTGACATTGCCAACATCCTGGCTGACAAGTTCAGTGCAAACTTCACCCTCCCCTCTCCACCAAAGGGGCTAGCACCCATCCCAGAAGAATGTGGCGCTCCAGATATCTCAGACACACAAGTAAAGACAGCCCTTGCAAAGGCCAAAAACACAGCATCAATGGGACCAGATGCTATCCCAGGTTGTGTCTTACATGAGCTTCAAAATGAACTAACCCCCCATCTCGAATCACTATTCAAACTCAGCCTCTCTACAGGCTATGTACCCAAAGAATGGCGTACAGCAACAGTCGTACCACTCCACAAAGGTGGTGCCACAACTGACCCTGGGAACTATCGCCCTATAAGCTTGACTAGCTTGGTCTGCAAAGCCATGGAAAGCATTATCATGGAGCTCATTAACAGGGACATTGGGAACCTCCAGACACTGGACCCCACCCAGTTCAGCTTTTTTAAAGGCAGATCTTGCATCCTGAACTTGGTGGACTTCTTCGAAACAGTCACCAAGGCCATAGATGAAGGGAAGGTGGTACACACAGCATATCTGGACCTCGCTAAGGCGTTCAACACCAGCCCACACTCAGGAATCATAGACAAACTCACCAGCTTAAATATCAACCCCTATGTCACGAGATGGATTGCCAATTGGCTCTCAGACAGAACCCACATGGTAAGAGTGGCAGGCACCATGTCTGACTCTAAACCAGTCACAAGTGGAGTCCCACAGGGCTCAGTCCTGGGACCCCTCCTGTTCGGTATATATTTCTCTGAAGTACAGGCAAAGGTGGAGGGACTGTGGCTAACCAAGTTCGCAGATGACTGTAAATTGGGTGCAATAATTGACTCTCCAGCTGACACAGACATCCTGCAAAAGGGTCTCACAGAGACAAACACCTGGTGTCAAAGTCACGGCCTCAAGCTAAATGCCAAAAAATGCATAGTAATCCCATTTGGGAAAAACAAAGTACCTACAAACTACCACATAGATGGGAATCCACTAAGTACAGAAGAAGTAATTAGGGACCTGGGTACCCAAGTAGATAGCATGCTCTCCTTTGATAACCACATAGCCAAAAGAGTCAGGAAATCCTTCTATGTGGCACACCTGATCACAAAGGGTTTCTCATCCAGATCCAAGGAGGTGATTGTGCCCCTTTACTCCTCACTCATTAGGCCCATAATAGAGTACAATGCCCCATTTGGGATGTACCTCACTAGACACCTGCAACAACTAGAAAGACCACAGAAGTACCTCACTAAGAGGATTAAGGGCCTTAAACAATTACCCTATGAAGCACGACTAAAAAACTCCAGCTCTTCTCAGTCGCTTACCGTCTGCTCAGAGGTGACCTATGCCTGACCTATAGGGCCATGTCAAACCCTGAAATAATGGACATGCTTCACCTCAAAAAAACGAGATATATCAGAACCACTCGTTCTAGCGACTTGAACCTATGTACAACAATAAACAGGACATGCTGGAGGGATAGATTCCTGTCCCAGCGACTCCCCTAACTCTGGAATAGAATCCCAATCCATATTCGACAGAGCTCCTCTCTGACCCTCTTCAAGAGAAATCTTGATGAGTGGATGGGTAATTGTAAGTTCTACCCTGGGATCACTTCAGGAGCCCAGTTGACAGAGGCCCAGGTTACTAATCTAATGGGGAGGCGAAAGCCATCACTCTGTGGCTAGGCTTATAAATGCCCATGGGCAGATAGCCTAGTACTTACCTATGAACCTATGAACCTATATAGTTAATGGCTTTACTGACTGATGGGTGTATCATTACCTGGGTTTGGGATTGGACACTCTTTACATAAGGGCATTACTATGACAGCTCTCAAGTCTTCAGAGATATAGACAATGGCCATATTAAAGTTGAAGAAGACTAAAAGTGGCTCTCACAGAGTAAATAATCAAGCTACCTGGTATTTTATCAGGGTCCATAGATGTGGCAATCTTAGTTTCTGACAGGGCTGTCTTGTTTCACAAAAATCTCTGGTGGGGCCAGGCCCACTGCGTAAAGTTGGCACACAATTTGTCAGCCAGTGCATTAGCTATTTCATTGAATTCAGAATGTGTGATGTTATTTTGAATCAGTTCAGAACATTGTTGGGTAAACTTCATTAACTCTGTGACATACTTAAAGAAGGATTTATAGATACTTTTGATGTCCATGGCCATTTTGAGTTCTTATGTAGCATTATAATTTATATTTGCATATTTGAATTCTTTATTAAAATGTTTGAACACCATCTTCAGATAGGTAGGATGGCATCACTAATAAGCTCTTAGTGCTTTCTGCCCTTTGTTGTAAAGCTTATTGCTATGTATGTTTCACCATAATAGTTTATTTTAAACCTCCTGGCATGTACACAGACAGATTTATCTGCACAGCTGCTGAGGTGGAAATAGAACTCATAAGTAAAGACTGCAAATTAGCTATAGATAGATGTAGTAGCAGTGCAGTGGAATTTGGTTTGCTATCAAAATTTTAGATGGCATTCACTCAAAGCTGGATGGTCGAAAGACTATTTTTCACTTCACAGAAGGCTGAACTGAAAATGGCCAACTCCACAACAGCAAATGCTAGTGTGCATTCGAGGTTGAGAGGTTGACATTCTGCTTGGAGATTGCAGTACAGTTGGGACTGGGGAATGTACCCATTTCCTCACTGTAGTGTAATCTCGGAGTTTGTATATATAATTAGCAGGGGGTGTGGGGGTTGCAGCCCCCCACATGGGGTGTGCAGGGGGGCTTGCCCACCTACAATACATTAGTTGGAAACGGCTGGTAAGCAGGGTATGCTGGGTAATGTCGAATACATCCAACGATGATGTGTCGATATTACCGGTTTCGTTAATTTGCATGAACGGTGTTTTTATTTTCGTTGTTATTTTTCACAGACGTGATCATTTGATGGAATGCATTTCAGACTTATGATAGTAAGCTGTGGAATTTACTTACATCACTAAGAAGTTGCAAGTGGTTAGCTTTTGAGAAATCCCTGTAAACAGAAATATTAGTTTTGGTATTAGTCAGCTTTATATGAGAAAATCAACAATTTGTAGTTAGATTTTATAAGAAAATATGATACCCATGGAGTTCTACAAGGTAAGGTAATCTCAGTAATGACAATATCCAGGATATTTTATATGATGGCTGGGATATTCTTTAATTGTTCTAGGTGGTCTGTGTTTGTATAGTCAATGAAGCATTGGTTGTGTTTCCCTGTTGTAGTGTAGGTGAGCTGGTTTAGGGTGTGAAATAGCTCTCAAGATCTATGGGGATCATGGAGGAAGCTCTATAGATAGCACTGAAGCAGTAATTGACCTCATTTATTGAGAATTGAATGTCCAGAAGCTTACATTTGGGGTCACAAGGAATTTGATGTGAAATAAGCAGATCTCTCACTAAGCCTGCCACTCTCTGTAGTTACCCAAACATCTGAAAGTGTGATAGGCAATGATGCCAGTAAAAGACAGAGTGCTATAATTACACTGAAGTTGTGTTTTCATAACTAAACATATATGTATTTGTCTGAGTTGCAATAAGGCATGTTTTTTATTGAGAGTTCTGGCACTGATTCGGCCCACCTTGATATCTTTCAAATTAAGATTTGCTAGTTTGGAATGCCTAGGAGAAACCTTTACCCTCCAAAAAGGCACAACTTGTAGTACAACAACTTTTTATCCAATTGAATTAGAGGCTCTTTACAGTTGTGACCCAGAGAGAAAAGTTCCATGCAAAAACAGAACAGAGAAACCATAATTTACAGGTAAGAGTTAGCATTTTGAATGTAAAGCAGGCTGATAAACAGCCTGACATTGCCAAGTGAAACGGCATCAGAAATACTCAGTCTAGGAATCTAAACCTCTACTGCAACATCAAGAGAATGGTTTAAAGGGATGGGTATATCTCACAGAGGATACCATGCTGTGGAACAGATACCCCATTCACATAAAACAAAGTTAATTCCTGTTTATTTTCAAGTGCAACTTGGATCTATGGATAGGAAACAGAAAATTTACCCCAGGACTGCCCCTGTATTACTAATGGACATAAGCAGTTCCTAAATGGTTTATCTCATACATGGGTCCCCTCAAATTATCTGTGGTATGACCCCACTTAATCCCATTGGGGTAATATATTATTATTGACCCTGGAATGGGTCAATCTATACATAGCTGGCCATAGGCATAGGCCAATTAGGCGTCCGCCTAGGGGGCCACTCCAACAGGGGCACTTTTCCAGTATTTATTTGCTGTAAGTAGACCAGGATGGGGGCACTGAGTGGTGTGGGGGGGGCTCCATGTAACCCTTTGGCTAGGGCACCAGTTGACCTAAGGCTGCTCCGAAATCTATAACAAAATGGGACAGTTTATTTCAAGTACAAAAAGGGAAATTGTCTAAGCTTAAAATGGCCTGCAATGCCAGCTAGCCTAGTACTTAGGTATGAACCAATAAATAATATAACAAACTTCCAAATAGTATGAGACATGAATGGTAGTAAATCGATTAGTAAAGCATGCCCATGTTCACTTTTACACAGAAGATCTAATGACGGAAAATGACTGCACTGAGCTGAATATTGATATCCATCTGCAAATGCATTCGACTACGTCTGCATAGGTAAAGAAATAATGATTTTTAAAGTGTAAGAGCTGAAAAATGACCTTCTTAAATTATTTTGTGATTGAATGAGCCTAGGAAAGGGACTGTCAGGAAATATGCACTCCTAGTAAAATATATCCCATGAGGCTCTCATTTCCAAAGTAGAGTCAGTTTCAGTGAAGTGGTGCATTACAGCAAAACTTTGGTTAACAAAAGGTAACATATCAAGGATCACCATCAGAAAAGGCTAAGAGGCTTTTGTAGAATTGTCAGCTAGGGAAGAGTTTTTATGTAATTAGGGCCAGGGAAAGTGGTGTAGCATTTGTGACAACAGCAAGAAACATGAACCTATATATACAACAGGAATTCAAGTGTCTGAGAGGGGCTGGAAAAGGAAACTCAGGTGGCAGCATTTACTGTGAGCTACTGTAGGTGAAAGGAATTTAGGCGGGCATGAATATAAATTAAACTGTTTTGCCGACTGGTCCCATTATAAAACAAGCACCACTGCCAATGTACTACAGCTGCACATAAACTAACACTTAACACTCCCTCAGTATCAGCGTTTAGTGTCACAATACCAATTAGCAGCAAACTTCCATATGCTGAACCATACATTTTCACCTCAGCAGTTGTACAAGACAATCAATGGCAACTTTCTTCTGAGCTCACAATACTTTTGAATTTTTTTATTTTTACTACTTACTACAATTTTTCTTTCTTCCCAGCAAGAAAAATAAGAGTTAAAACCTTTAAGGTTAATCCCAAAGTGACATGCTGGACCATAGCACCCTTTCCATTTTCAGGCCCCTTAGCTGATCTGCTTGAATTTCTTTATCCACAGCTTCCAGTTTTCTAATACATTTCTGTGCAGCAACAGGATTCCAGGAGGCTGCTGCTGGATCATTTTTTTTCTAAAACATAATTATTCTTCTATATTTCCAAACATATAACCTCCTGGAAGCAAATCTGCTTCTTCATTTCTGCAGAGTTATTACTTCAGGTCTGCAAATATTTATTCACTTCTGACACCATGTAATGTAGGACTGGAGAGGAATAAGGCAGAGACATTGAGAATGTTGAATAACCTTAATAAGGTGTATACTCAAAGTGAACCTTCACAGGTAAGTATGAGGCTGCCTGCCCTTGTAGGCTACTTTAAGCCTAGCCAATTTCCCCTAAGGTGGGAATCAAACTCTGTACCATGTGTCTGTCAGGCAAAAACCTTAACCATTGCGCCAACCTCAACTCACTAACTCTTTAGAAGTAAGGTGTACCACATGACTTGCAATTCCCTAGACTTTGCTCATTAGAACTTAAGGATGTAGTCCCTATATATTCTGTTATTATGAAGTAATGACTAAAGGCATCAGTAATTGTCTAGCACAATTTCTTAAGTCCAAAGAACACAAGTTTAATAAGGTTAAGCGCTTTCTGTCTCTACAATAGCAGACTTCCTCAGACAATTCAGCAAAATAAACACTCTAAATACATGTCAGCTGTTGCCTTAAAAAATCAATCAACCAATCCCATATAGACATAAGGTGTCACTAGATACAAAGTACAAAGTATAATAAAATGAAATTAGATAAAATAAGATAAAATAAACTAAAGTAGAATGAAATGAGTAGAAAAACATTGTCATCTCACTGCATTAAAAACTGTTCTTATTGTTGTTGTACACATAATACTAATACTAAATACTAAATAAACATATTTACAAGTTGTATTAAATTATATAAAGAAAGGAAAAAGAAACCTAAATTGCCAGAGAAGCTCCTGTTTTTCTAACATTAAACAGGAGCTTCTCTGGCAATTTAGGTTGAAATCATATAACCCTCCTGGTTTGAATGAAGTCACCTCTGTTGCATGTATTTTAAAACTGAGCAATTTAATACGTTAGAGAAATTTTCTTTGTTTGCTTAGGGTTCATTTTTTAGGTAGCTATTAGACATGTTTTGTCGGGAATGTAGTGTTTAGATAGCTATGTTTCTTTTTCCTTTCTTTATATAATTTAATACAACTTGTAAATATGTTTATTTAGTATTTAGTATTAGTATTATGTGTACAACAACTATAAGAACCGTTTTTAATGTAGTGAGATGACAACGTTTTTCTACTCATTTCATTCTACTTTAGTTTATCTTATTTTATCTCATTTCATTTTATTATATTTTGTACTTTGTATCTAGTGACACCTTAGATCTATGTGATTGGTTGATTGATTTTTTTAAGGCAACAGCTGACGTATTTAAATAGAGTGTTTGTTTTGTTGAATTGTCTGAAGAAGTCTGCTATTGTAGAGATGAAAAGCGCTTAACCTTATTAAACCTGTATTCTTTTGTGTTGAAGTGCCAGTGGTCATTTTGTTCAATTTTTGTGGTATTTCTTAGTTTTTTTTGGTCTACATTTTCTTAAGTAGTGTCCCACACTGAGTCATTCTATGAAAATATAAATCAGGAAAGAAGAATACGTCAGAGAAAGATCATAATGGACATTCCCAGAATTGCTAGCTACACTTGAGGTAGTCTTAGAGACATAAATGATAGGTTCATAGGCAAAATTGCAAAGTTACAGTGTAATGACTTCCTCAAACTTATTCATCTGATGAATAGCAAGCTTACAGCTTAATAGCATTCATATAGTTTAATAGCCATTGTTTTCTGTACAAACTTATGTATATCCATGTATTCAATAAGCTTCTTTGTAAAACTGAAAAGAGTTTGGCATTATTTTACAGCAGGTGTAATTTGTTCCAAAGGTAAATGAAGTCATCGAGTGATAAATTTTCACTGTCTGCTGCTACTGTTTATTAATACTTTAATGTTGATTTCATTTGCATATGTAATATCCATCTTACTTCTATGCTCCAAGCAGAGAGTCTTAAAGTGGAGATGTTCTTATGTGGTACAGAAAACCAGGTATATGTTCCCTTTCATAAGGCAGCATGACACAGATAAGAGGGGCAACTTTTTTAAAGTTTTTATTTGATTTTACATATTTCAACAAAAATTTAACAATTTAAACAAAATAAAACAAAACTATATACAAAAGTCCATTAGTAATTTTCTAATAGATCATTAAATTTCTGCCAGACTATGTATTGATGAGTTAAAGAGGGACAACCTTTGAAGTTTGCCTGAGTAACATGAGTTATAAAACCAGTCTATCATCTTAGTAAGGACCTTTTAAGCTTTCTCCATCTGAACTTAGTGTTGTGTCAAGAAAAGGGTCTATATCACTTCATCGAACCGCCACTTCAATGATCAGCATTTCATCGAAAATGCCGTTCATCTAATTCCTCTCATGTGGGGTGCTGTGCCTCCCACCACTCCCGCTAATTATATATACCAACTCCAAGATTGCACTACAGTGGAGAAAGAGCAAATTTCCGGATCCTACCATGATCTCAGTATGAACAGTTCATCAAACTGCATGTTCAATGTAATCGCACTGAAAATGCCATTCGATGAACTGATTTTTCAATGAACTGATCGGGACTCCAAGAAAAAGTAGTCTGGGGCATTATATTTTATCATGAGCTGAACAAGTGAAATGTTCAGTGGAAAAAGAACCTTCTTGGAGTGACTAGAAAATCCTTGAAGCAGTGTTTCTGATATGGTGAATTGTACCTCCCTGGACAAGCCTAGACATAGGCCTATTTCAGAGAAGGCAACCCTCATTGGAGATGCCCAGGCTTCTTTCAGGTCAGGTACAAGCAAGTCTGAGAATATTGTATACTTAGAGACTAGCAGCTGATAGTGGCATTAAGTGAGATTAGGTTAAATGCATGTGTAGATCAATCGTAAAATAATATACCAAGCCAAATCCTGGTCATTTCAAGTGTATGTGTGTATGTAGGGTCTACCTCTGCACATCCCAGCATATGTTATAATTTTGTATGGGGAGGTTCCAAGTATCTTTTGATATCCAAAACAGGTCAAGGAAGTTTCTGTGGCTCATTATGACAGAGTGACACAGTCTGAAAACGTTAGCTTTCGATTACTGTATGTGTCACTCTGGAGGCATTTTTTTTTACTTGTGTTGCAAACTGTCAGTCTAAGGTAAAATCCCTCTTTTGGATTACACCTAGGTTCTTGATATCTTACTGTATCTGATGTAGTTTTTCCTCAGTACAGGACGTGGCTGGGATGATCTGCTTTCCAAAAGTTAACTGTTTCATATTTATTATCATCAAAGGCCAAGCCATTATTTTTGAACCAGGCTTAGCTTATGTCCACCTGTTTGTGGGAGTGGACAGTGCTATGTAGTTTGAAATCATCATTAGTTTTAGTGAGACAGAGGTTTTTGTTATCAACTCGTGCATCTGGAAGGACCATGCTTAAGGAAAGTGGACTTAGAACTGAACTCTGTTCGAGTGCTGAGAAAAGCTGACCATCATCCTAACGGTTTGGGTTCTACTAAAATTCAGCTATCAATTCAGTGGACTCTGTATGCACTGGCAACACTCTGAATGAGCCTGTTTATAATTCTTTTGTAGGAAACAGAGTCAAAGGCCTTCCTGGAGTCAAGATAGTCTGTGTGTACACTAATGCCTCCTGCAAGACAAATGTAACCTCCCTAATAAAAGAAACAAAATTTAGTAGGTATGATCTTTGCTAAACAAATCCATACTGGTTCATATAGAGAGGTAGATGATTACCTATGCCCTTGTATACATCTCCCTTCACATGTATATTCATTGAATCTCCCTTGATAGTCACCAGCTATGAAAAAAAAATATCAAAGCCAATTACTTTTCATTAAACTGAATTGACATTTTTGGAGAGAGCAGGATCTCACTCAGCATACGTGAGTCTTTCCTTTTTCAGAAATATCTGTAGAGATTGGACCATAATACTTTGCATCTTTACAGAAACAGTGGTTAGGTTAAAGTCATCCCTAGATCCCTAGAATCATGTAATCTTCTTAGTGACCAAATTACATCCCTTATTTTGATTCCAGTGAGACAGGTGACCACAACTGATTTCTTTTCCAACACAGTGTAGTCTCTGTGTACTAGTTCATTGTATGACTAATGACAATCACAACGTCATATGAGTCATTCTGCCTATGTTAACTTCATTGGGTTTCCAAATCCAGTGAATACTTTTGGGTATGCATGAGGCACAATCAGATGTTAAATGAATCTGTTGTTGTTAGGGTATATTTATAAGATTATGTCCTTGAGGTTCTGTTCTACCTTGATTACAGGTTTGAGTGAATTAATCTTTAAGAACCTCAACATAAGATCTAAGAGAAAGTTGTTGTTTACCAATGTCTTCAAATGTTGAGTTTTCTCTTCTCAGCACATTAATATAGTTACACTTCCCAATATGATTCCATTGTGACAATGAGTAATACATTCTCTAAGTATAAGTCAGTTTCTACAGTGCATCAGAAATCCTTCATTAAGTAGGTCCTAAAAGGAGAACTAGCAATATTTCTACACCTGTCCTGCTGGAGAACCCATTAGTAAATGGAACAAAAGGGCTTTCCATATGATATGGTCACTGCCTCTTTGTACGATACTTTCTGCTATATAAGGCTTCTAGTTATTATTAGAAGAAACTATTAGAGGTAATTGATTTTAGGGCAAAACAGTGATAGATCATATGATAATTCCTACAATACCACATAAATCGGTGCACACATGTACATCTAATTTGCTTCCTTTAATATATGTATCATTAGTGTGCAATGTATGCTGGGTATATGCCATAACGGGCTTATATCAAAAGTAAAATAATGGTCACAGCTCATTAGATATGAATAATGAAAAAACAGTAACAGTAGCACTAAATATCGTGAAAGTATAAAACAGATACACACACCAGAGTAAGTTATTTGTGGCCTACCCTTCTAAGACAGTCTGAAGTAAAGTGTTATTAACAGATGCCATGTGGGAAAGCATGCAGCTCTGTTGTCTGCAACTCCAGCGATACTGAATTGGATGACTTCATGCTCTCCTTACATGTCCTAAGGCATACCCACCATAAATGAAGCCACCAGCCATGACGTAGACCTCCTAAAAGCAGTCAAAGTGCCCTCTGACAAAAGAATCAGCAGACAAATCTGCCTTCTCACACAAGGAGGGCAATGTCAAGCTTCATGCAGTGGCTTTTTGTCCTTGTGGTACGTCAGCAGGCCTCTCCTGCCCCATGGAAGTAGTAGTTTATACTTATGAATCCTGCATTCATTTCTCTTTCTGAGGTCAGCCACTCTGAACAGCTCAGATGTCCAACACTGTCTACAGCCTCCTTCTCTCACAGGTTAGGCAGAAAACACACCTCCTACTACTAAATCACCAGCTAGTTGCTATTTAATAATCTATAATTCTGTTATTTGGAAGTAGACCTCCAACCAACAGGTGACTGAATGCATACCTGGGTGTCTTGTGTTTTTCCTTATAAACAAGTAATTCCTGTTGTCGCCCAGTATAGCATTTACAAAACCCACTCATATGGGGCTGAGGTAGTTTATACTAAGACTGTCCATTTAGTCAGATTTGTTGAGTAGCTTGCTATTTACCTGGGAAGCTACATTCCCATCCACTGTCAATAACGAGCAATACAGCTATTTGACTGGCAGGAGTAAAGAGATTATTGCGGTGCTTACATTCAAGCTAGCCCTCAGATGATGTCTAGAACCAGCCAGATCACATAACAGTGTGCTACTAATGAACATCTTAACTGAATGCTGACTGGCCTCATGTCTCATACACAGTGTCCTGGTAATTAGTAATTATCAGATGGAACTTTCAGTCTGAGGCAGTGTGTGTGTGTGTGTGTGTGTGTGTGTGTGTGTGTGTGTGTGTGTGTGTGTGTGTGTGTGTGTGTGTGTGTGTGTGTGTGTGTGTGTGTGTGTACACATGTGTGAGGGCTGTTGATTTATAGCTCTGTATGAATATTAAGAACCATACACAAAGTTTAAGAGTTCTGTGCTAATTTTATGTATAGTGAGCTATGGAGTTTATTCAGTGATTTGAAAAAGCTTTCTGTTATCTTTGTGTTAAATAAAGTTATAATTTATACGATAAGTAGGCTGCTGTTTTCTTATCACAGAATGTTTTGTCAGGGGTAAGATTATACTGTGCCAAACAGTGTTTTACAAAATCCCAATAGATGGGAAGAGCACAAAACCTGACAAGAGGACTAAAAATCTAAAATTAGGTATGTAAATTATTTTATTTAGTGGTGGAATCACCAAGAATTTAAGAGTTTTTTTTTTACATTTGTACTTAGAAATATTTTGCAGTTCATGTAAGCATCCTGACCTTTCAGCATTAATAGATATGATATGCTGACTCATGAACCGTATAAAACCTAGATACCCAGGCCCGTGTTACTGTTATTGTTCCTTGGTCACTTAAAAAGGATACAAGAGAAGAGAGGAAGGATCAAAATAGGAAGGGAAGACATAAAGGACAGAAAATAAATGATACGGATGTAAAGATAAATCACGCAGTAGAGAATATGGAAAGATATGACAGTATTCAGAATACAACAAAAATATGTGAACAAATATTTATTGAAGATACTGTCATAGACCAGTGACTGACTGCTCAGAATGGCAATATTATCCAGGAACCTTACAGGAACTACAGGACCAGGTAACATGAGACAGATGTATGTAATGCCCACAATGGAGCACCACCAGTTATTCGATATGGCAGAAGCTGGAAGAAAAATGAGAGAGGGTCTCTGAACAAAGTGTGGACAATGTAAAAGTGTCACTATTATATAACTATTATATGTGTGGGGAGGCTCACGTCTTTCACTATGCAACTTTGTACCTGTAAAACTCATAGCAAGATCAGCAGGCCTGATGCCGAGGGCAGTAGAAATATCCATTTGATCCTATAAGGGTGATTTCGCCCAGACCATCATGCACTGATTAATGAGTAAGAAGAGCTTGGAGAGCAGGCAGCATAAAGAATTGGACTTGTTGATATCTATCTACAGGGGTACTGTTGTCAGTATAAGCAGCACTGAAAAACAGATGGAGATTCATTACCTAAAGCATATGGTTTAGTAACTCAGTTCTAGCAGAATCCCATTTAGTGTACACTTAAAGGACTTGGATATGCGGTCAGCATATCATGAATAAAGTCCCTAGGGCCCGGATTTACATGCACAACTCAATGAAGTCAGTGTGGGTTGCAGCAGTCTGGTTAGTACAAGAGGGTGGAGGCCACAAAATGGGAAATTTTCCTGGGTGCCTTTTGGTAGCACCACCCTCATTCTCATAATGGTTGCTTACATCAGCACTGTGGAGCAGAAACTTTCTGCCATTAGCAGATAACAATGTGTTCTTGAGGAGAGGTCTCACCTGTTTGGCATATGGACTGCCTAGAGGGAGGGGGCTTCAGTACTGAATAAAAATGCAACATAACAAGATGTTCAAGTTCTGGAATATAGAGTTCCACAAAACAGCAATTGTAAAGGTTTTCTTCAAAACGTCTGCATCACATATAGAACTATATTCTCTAAAGTTCAACAAATTAACACTACTGACCTTTGAACAATTGGTCATTTAGATTCTAAAGCAGCCTTCTCTATTACAAGTTGCTGGAAAATGGCACCAGAGAAGAATGACTTATCAATCCAAGCTGAAAAAATGACCTGACTGTGCACTTTTTCTTTTGCCTTTTTCTGCCTACTGCAGATATATGCTAATGACACGTTAATAGTTTATTAAAGACTTCGATCTTGTGTTCACTTAGGCTCTGATCCAAAATGACAAGCTCAGCATGATTATTTCTTTTTAATCACAAGATAAAGGACGCCTAAAATATGGCTGACAGAACTATTCTCTTGAAGCAAATGTTCAGAATCAATAGCTTGTTTTTTTTTTAATTATTTTTTGCTGTTTCTTTAAAGTTTTGTTTTGTTCAAGACACTGGATGAATTAAATGAACAAGCTAATTTCAAAGTGTTTCACTGCACATCAGACAAGTTATTTTCCTCATACTGCTGCTACATTCAGAGCCAGATTTACACCTCAGACATCTGAAGCCATAAAACCATCACTGCTGTAAATCCCACCAACATCACAATAAACACACTCATTAAAAGGTTATGTGAACTAATTCACTGCTTTACAGTATTGAAATAATAATAGTTTAAAATAAGGTAATGTTTCATTTTAAATAAATCTTCTTTCAGCTGCTCCCATTAGGGTTTGCCACAGTGGATCATCTGTTTCCATTTCTTCCTGTCCTCTGAATCTTGCTCTGTCACACCAACCACCTGCATGTCTTCTCTCACCACATCCATAAACCTTATCTTAGGCCTTCCTCTTTTCCTGTTACCTGGCAGCTTCACCCTTAGCATCTTTTTCCCAATATACTCTCTATCCCTCCTCAGTACATGTCCAAACCAATGTAATCTTGCCTCTCTGGCTTTGTCTCCAAACCTTCCAACCTGGGCTGACCCTCTAATATACTTATTCCTAATCCTGTCCACCCTTGTCACACCCAGTGCAAATCTTAATATCTTTAACTCTGCCATGTCCAGCTCTGACTCCTGACTTTTTGTCAGTGCCACTGTCTCTAACCCATATAACATAGCTGGTCTCACTTCCCTCTTGTAGACCTTCCCTTTCACTCTTATTGATACTCGTCTGTCACAAATCACTCCTGACACTCTTCTCCACCCACTCCATCCTGCCTGTACTCTCTTCTTCACCTCTCTTCCACACTCACCATTACTCTGAACTGTTGATCCCAAGTATTTAAACTCATCAACCTTCGCCACCTCTACTCCCTGCATCCTCACCATTCCTCTATCCTCCTTCTCATTCACACACATATATTCTGTCTTAGTCCTGCTGGCCTTCATTTTTCTTCACTCTAGAGCATATCTCCATCTCTCCAGGGTCTCCTCCACCTGTTCCCTACTCTCACTACAGATCACAATGTCATCTGCAAACATCATAGTCCACGGGGACTCCTGTCTGATCTCGTCCGTCAACCTGTCCATCACCATTGCAAATAAGAAAGGGCTCATAGCTGATCTTTAATGTAATCCCACTCCCACCTTATTCATTTTAAATAAATCAAAGATTCAAATTACCATACTGTTTGCTGAGTCAGTTTTCATTGGTATCCTACCAGTTTTACCATGTCCAAATGGTCAAATAAAAGAGCTTGGCCATAATGAACATTCATTGAAGGAAGTTATTATGGTTGAGGTTTTGTCCTTTCTTTGACGTTTGGCTACCTTGGAGTTGGAGGGGATGTGAAAAGCATGCTCCAAAAAAACATTAAGGTATTTTAACAAGCAGGTTTCTTATTGTATTTTCAATCGAGTCACTTTTAGCAAAAAAGCTTTTGACCAATGACATGGATCTGTTATGAAATCCTATTAGGAAAGTAAAAGAGTAACTTTACTTTAGAAATATGTGTTTATATTCTGAACCAAGTGTTCACATTTTCAAAAGCAGGCCATTACTGAGAGTTTATATTTCAACAGTTAACACAGAAGCATTAGCAGGTAATATTCATAGTAGTCAGAGATGAAAAAAAGTTTCTCTCAACTTGGCAGACATCCTTTTGTCTTACAGATTTGAAAATAAAGTATGCCTTCTCCATCTGCTATAGAGGTATGAGTACCAGTACTGCAGAATACAGTTCGAAAGTAGCACCTATGTGAAATGAACAAAAATTAAAACCCCTTTACAGTGGGTACTTATGTAGAAGACAAGGTATCTGAGACCTTACAACAATGTCACAGGTATTCCATGCATGAGCTCATTCTGTCACATATACAGAAATGCAGGTGACAGTATCCTTACCTGTGATACAAAGGTTACATGTTAACTCTTTTTCTTAGGTGACAGTACCCTTCCCTGTTATACAAAGGTTACATGTTAACTCTTCTTCTTAGGTGATAGTACCCTTCCCCATAATAGAACTCATGTTAACTCTTTCTTAGGTGACAGTACCCTTACAGAACAGTATCCTTCCCTGTGATACAAAGGTTACATGTTAACTCTTTTTCTTAGGTGACAGTACCCTTCCCTGTTATACAAAGGTTACATGTTAACTCTTTTTCTTAGGTGACAGTACCCTTCCCTGTTATACAAAGGTTACATGTTAACTCTTTTTCTTAGGTGACAGTATCCTTCCCTGTGATACAAAGGTTACACGTTAACTCTTTTTCTTAGGTGACAGTATCCTTCCCTGTGATACAAAGGTTACATGTTAACTCTTTTTCGTAGCTGACAGTATCCTTCCCTGTGATACAAAGATTACATGTTAACTCTTTTTCTTAGGTGACAGTACCCTTCCCTGTGATACAAAGGTTACATGTTAAGTCTTTTACTTAGGTGACAGTACCCTTCCCTGTGATACAAAGGTTACATGTTATCTCTTTTTCTTAGGTGACAGTATCCTTCCCTGTGACACAAAGGTTATATGTTAACTCTTTTTCTTAGGTGGCAGTACCCTTCCCTGTGATACAAAGATTATATGTTAACTCTTTCTTAGGTGACAGTATCCTTCCCTGTGATACAAAGGTTACATGTTAACTCTTTTTCTTAGGTGTCTGTATCCTTTCCTGTGATACAAAGGTTACATGTTAACTCTTTTTCTTAGGTGACAGTACCGTCTCCTGTGATACAAAGGTTACATGTTAACTCTTTTTCTTAGGTGACAAAGGTTACATGTTAACTCTTTTTCTTAGGTGACAGTACCGTCTCCTGTGATACAAAGGTTATATGTTAACTCTTTTTCTTAGGTGACAGTACCCTTCCCTGTGATACAAAGGTTACATGTTAACTCTTTTTCTTAGGTGACAGTATACTTCCCTGTAATACAAAGGTTACATGTTAACTCTTTTTTCTTAGCTGACAGTATACTTCCCTGTTATACAAAGGTTACATGTTAACTCTTTTTCTTAGGTGACAGTATCCTTCCCTGTGATACAAAGGTTACATGTTAACTCTTTTTCTTAGGTGACAGTACCCTTCCCTGTGATACAAAGGTTACATGTTAACTCTTTTTCTTAGGTTATATTAAAAATGAAGGCATTGTTGAGATAATGGTATTTATGGTTGTTTCACATGTTTATTTAAATACACTTACATAAATAATGTTTGAGTGTATATTCAAAGATTTTTAAAATGGGTTTGTAAAATGTTTTTTAATGATGGCATATATACGAACACAAGCCCTTTGACTTTATATATTTTTATAATATGTATACATATAATTTTTCATGTATTTCTTTAAATGCTCTGTCCATTTAAATTTATGATGATGCCAATTAAAGGTCCTTATATAAGGATTTGTGAATTTTAATTCATTGTCTGATGAAGTTTGCCTATGTGGAGTAAACGAAAGCGCTAACAAGATTTATTCTGTGGTCCGAGTGTTTTCGTCATTTACATTTGTTGGTTTCAGTTTGTTTTGGTTTAGTTTATACAAAGGTTATATGTTAACCCTTTTTCTTAAGTGACAGTACCCTTCCCTGTGATACAAAGGTTACATGTTAACTCTTTTTCTTAAGTGACAATATCCTTCCCTGTGATACAAAGGTTACATGTTAACTCTTTTTCTTAGGTGACAGTACCCTTCCCTGTAATAGAAAGGTTACATGTTAACTCTTTCTTAGGTGACAGTACCCTTCCCTGTAATACAAAGATTACATGTTAACTCTTTTTCTTAGGTGACAGTATCCTTCCCTGTGATACAAAGGTTACATGTTAACTCTTTTTCTTTGGTGACAGTATCCTTCCCTGTGATACAAAGGTTACATGTTAACTCTTTTTCTTAGGTGACAGTATCCTTCCCTGTGATACAAAGGTTACATGTTAACTCTTTTTCTTAAGTGACAGTATCCTTCCCTGTGATACAAAGGTTACATGTTAACTCTTTTTCTTAAGTGACAGTATCCTTCCCTGTGATACAAAGGTTACATGTCAACTCTTTTTCTTAGGTGACAGTACCATTCCCTGCGATACAAAGGTTACATGTTAACTCTTTTTCTTAGGTGACAGTACCGTCTCCTGTGATACAAAGGTTACATGTTAACTCTTTTTCTTAGGTGACAGTACTGTCTCCTGTGATACAAAGGTTACATGTTATCTCTTTTTCTTAGGTGACAGTATCCTTTCCTGTGATATAAAGGTTACATGTTAACTCTTTTTCTTAGGTGACAGTACCCTTCCCTGTGATACAAAGATTACATGTTAACTCTTTCTTAGGTGACAGTATCCTTTCTTGTGATACAAAGGTTACATTTTAACTCTTTTTCTTTTACATGCAGTCTTCAGAGAACTTGTACGGTGCCCAGTATATGTTAATCTGTACCTGTTAGTCATCTACCTCATTTTTTCCATAATTCTTTATGTTTTCAGGTAATTTCACAGTTCTGCTTAGCCATACTGACCTAATTTGTTCAAGAAGGCTCACAGGTGTCAAGGTCAACCCATATTACATGGAAGACAACCTCAAAGGTTGGGAGAGCTAAGCCACTAAAGTGGAAATTGTCCCACCTTTTTCTCCAGTGTCATGCACTTTTAAATCCTTACTAGGCAAGTTCTAAGTATCAAACATCCAACTATACTCAATTTCAGTCCAATAGTGCTTTGTCTAGTACTCCAAATAGATTATTTTGGCCATTTCCACATATGACTTAGTTTTTTTTCACCCCCCCCCCCACTTTAGTAGTCATAAGCAGTCCCATTTGCACTTAAAGCATCCTTTACTGTTAATGGCCATACAATAGTGCTTAGTAATAAAGCTTGATGTTTATTGGCAGTCTGTCATCCTCATTGACTAACCTACTGCTATGCAGCTACATAGCAGCCAATGATCTAAACAGATTATAAACGCAAATGCATTTCTAGGGAATGATTACATTATTGCAACACAAAGGAAAATATAATAATTTTGTATGTCAACATTAGTGCAGTGTGTGTGTGTGTGTGTGTGTGTGTGTGTATGTGTGTGTGTGTGTGTGTGTGTGTGTGTGTGTGTGTGTGTGTGTGTGTGTGTGTGTGTGTGTGTTGAGCCAGATCATGGTCTAGTGGGGCCCTAGGCAACCATTCAAGTGTCCCATTACTTGGGTCTTGCGCACATTTTCCCATAAACTCTATTCAGTGGTTTACCATCATAATGTCAACCGGTGGATGGTCGAGTGAGTATGTACGAAAGGAGTGTGGCAACATCCCAAAATTGTGAATGCAAATGTTGCAAATTGAAAACTCCCCTCCCCTTTTTGACCCATGTTAGCACTTGTTTTTGGGTGCAGAGTGGCCAGAAATCTTGATTTCTGTGTTTTTGCGACATTTTGACCGTTCGGCATTATGGGATTCGCTGACAAAAGTCGCTCATATGCAGAGCCGAGCAATGTGCACTCAACAATATGATAGTAAACCCTATTCAGTTTTGTCAATGTGCATACTATTCTCTTATTTACTTTACAATGATTACAGATTTTTGGATTTAATGCAAAACTTTTAGTTCAAATTTCATTGCACAAACACCAATGGCAATTAGCTAAACAAAACAGTCTCACATTGAAAACAGACTTAGCATTAAGAAACAGTAAATGTCTGTTCCCTGGAAACTCACATTCCTTGAAAATGCATCTGTCCAGTAACAGATTAAGTGTACCTTGGGCCTTGGTCTATTTTCAAACCATGGACCCCCTGCACACACTTTTAGGAATATGCATGTGTTCTTTGATTCACTTTCTTGTTAGCTTTAAATTATATTTCTTGTTTAATACACTAATATTTATTAGAATGTGCTTTAAATTAGTATTCTTAAACATTTGTTTCCAGTGAGCAGTAAAACAAAATGTATGAACCAATGGGTTTTATTTAATTTATCATTTTGTTGACCAGGTTTGTCTCACTAGGCGAGTAGCCTCTTTTCAGAAGAGATCAGAGGTGGTGTTTATACTCCTAGGGAAAAGCTGGCCAGTGCACCAGGGAACTTCCTTACTCTTTTCAATAGGTGCTGTGGGATCTCTTACATCCACCTGAGCTACCACCAACTTAAGCAAATGGGGCCTCAGTTTAATGTCACATCAAAAGGATGACATAATTATTAGTGCAGAATTCCATCTACCTGGTATGGGAATAGAGCCCACAACCTTCTTTCTATACCAAAGGTGAGTGTACTACCTCCTGCACCACTGATATTGTTACTAACTATAATGACAAAAGTACCCATTTCAGAACATTTCAAATATAAACAGCCACACAGATTGCTATCATTATAATCCATCAATATCCATACTCAATGGCTATGGCCACTTTATTGACTGCATGCACATAACTTCTGATTGTGATAAAAATGGCCACAGTAAAATATTTCAATTTTCTTTACACAGATGTACACTAGTTCTGCAAACACAGGCTAATTAATGACTTTTTAACTTTATCAGATCAGCAGTATCAGTTATATTTATCCACAGGCATCCCCAAACCCAGTAATTATGGCTACATTGTTAACCACATCCTTCTTAGATGTCTGTGTCAAAAAAATTAATAACAATAAAAATGACCAAAGTCACATATTTCAATTTTCTTTCTTACAAACACCCAGTAGCCAAAATATTTCAACTTAATACACACACACACACACACACACACACACACACACACACACACACACACACACACAAGCACATATGCACAATAGTCCTGCAAAACCAGATTAAAGACTGTTTGTTTAAAAACAACCAGATGATATGAGCACGAGGTACTTTCATCCACAGAGACACACTGCCCACCCCACCAACAGTTCTAGCTACTTTGTGGACTGTGGACATCCCTGATTATTATGAAAAAATAAATTATGTACTTTATTGGTAGCTTTGGATGAACATCATGAAACTGTATAAAGATCACTAGCATCTTAGCATAACATCCAGCCATTATAGCACACTTTAGACAGAAGAGTATTTATGAGACCATAAGGAATATTAACCACCTGATACCATATGCTAAGTCAACACGCACAATTTCTGCAGAAGTAAAAGTCATCTGAATAATTCCACATTAAGGAGAACTGGTACTAATGCAGATGTTGTTGCTGGCAAACAACATTGCATTTCAGTGCTTCATCTACAAATGAAATGCCTGCTGCCCTTGAAGGATAAATTGCCTAGAATGCATTAAAATGCTGTGCTGTTGATATTGTCATAGCAATTCCAAAACTAGATCAGGTATGCAATAGGGAATGGCTGGCAAACAACGACAAGAGGTTCATAGTTATATGCAGTCCTATAGACCATTAAGGAGCCTAGCCCAAATTTTGAATTGCTCCCAAGTATTGTCTGTTTAAATGATTTTCTGTGTCACACAGCAGGTAAATGAAGAGGGAAAGAGTCAAACCCTGCACCCTGGCCACAAGAACCAGTACAATAAGAAGTCAGAACTTTAGTTCTCTGCACTAATTGCCAGAAAAAAAAGCTTTTAACTAAATGCAAAAATCCTTCGCAGTTAGATCTTCCACAGAAGTCTGTGTCACAGTAATACTGCAACAATGACTATGTGAAGATTGGGTGAAAATAGATGAAGGCTGCCAGCCTAGCCAGATAGAATTTTGGAGATAATTGTGTCATCTGTAAATATTAATGTAAACCACAGGCTTGTTGTCTTAAATGGTAAAAATAGTAACAACAGTGCACTCTACTGACCAAGTAAAGCATGTTGTGACCCACTGATGTTAAAACATGGCTCGAGCCAGTCTAGATGAAGGAATTCTTGCTGTTGTTTTAAGGCCAGAGTTAATGGCCAGAATTTGTATGCATAAATGTCTTTAATGGCTTTGCTTCCTGACCTGGTGTGAGCTTACTAAAGAATGTAGCCTGTTAGCCTGTGAACCCCGGGAAAGTCTGAAGAATGATGTAATGTGAATCAAGACTGTAATATCAATTTAAACAGAGAGAGAATCAGAGAGCATTAAGAATTTTTGTCATGACCATTCAACTCATCAGCACTGTCTTGCTCTATATGTAAGTCTATCTTAGACTTGTGTTTTCTCTTAGAAATAGCTAAAAACTAGAAAGATTAGACTAAGTGTTATTCTGTGATGTCAGAACTGTACTTCTGAATTATTTTAAGTATTCCTCTGTGATCTCTGAACTCTTGACTAGCACTGTGTAGTAAAAAGTATTGTCTTGTGTTTTAACTATTTGTTATTAAATATTTTTAAACCCTTCCAACTGTGGCTGTTTTTGTAGAGATAATTTAAGCTCTTTAGACTACTTGCATGCCTTTAAGGTGGCCACGGTCGTGCAGCGGTTAGCATTGCCACCTCACAGCAAGAGGTTCTCTGGTTCAATCCTTGGCTGGGGTGCTTTCTGTGCGGAGTCTGCATGTCCCCTCTGTGGTCATGTGGGTTTCCTCTGGGTGCTCCGGTTTCCTCCCAAATCCCAAAGACATGTTGTAGGTGGATTGGACACTCTAAATTGGCCCTAGGTGTGAGTGTGTGTGTGTGTGTGTGTGTGTGTGTGTGTGTGTGTGTGTGTGTGTGTGTGTGTGTGTGTGTGTGTGTGTGTGTGTGTGTGTGTGTGTGTGTGTGTGTGCCTTCTGTGGAAGGTTGGGCACTGGGCTGGCAACTTGACACTGTAAAACTCCACTGCCAATCATGAGCAGACAGGTGATCCACTGTGGTGACCCCCAACTGGGAAAAGCTGGAAGAAGAAGAAGAAGAAGAAGAAGAAGAAGAAGAAGACTACTTGCATGCCTTTGGTAAAATTGTACAAAGCCACTTCAATAGCTTTAGCCCTGGGCTATACTACCAATTGGATAATAATATTGCACAGCAATAATTGGACACCCTTTTAAGGGCCTTTGAGTAGCTGATAATTATTAGTGAGTGGTTCAGCTGGTATTGCTGTATAGTCTGGGAAAAAGGGGCACAGCTGGAGAACCTGTGCCAGCCTTCCCCAGGAGTGTCTGTGTGGTTGTATAAACTCTTTTCAAAGTGTGTGTGTGTGTGTGTGTGTGTGTGTGTGTGTGTGTGTGTGTGTGTGTGTGTGTGTGTGTGTGTGTGTGTGTGTGTGTCAGCTACTTGGGCAGGGACACAAAGCACTGGTTGGACAGACAGGGTGCTGGAGGTTTTGGCTTGCCCACTAGTCTGAGATCTGGACCCTATAGCTGTGCCAGTGGGGAAGTCTTATTGGGGACCTGGAGAGCAAGGAAGCGACCAGCCCTGGACAGACTGTGATCTCTGTGTGTTCTTAAGGGAAATTGCACTTTACTGTGTGTATTTGTTATCCTTTCCTCCTATATGAGATGCCCCTACTGCTGTTAGTGGTGAGGATTGAGGCTCCTTGATTGCTGGGCCAGGGCACGGGCATCACAGGCTACATAATGGATGCTGAAGATCAGATGATTCTGAGCATCACTCCAAATAATGAAAACCATATGATCTAACAAATGTTAACCCCTTTGGAATTCCTAGAGGGTGTAAAGAAGGCACTGTAAAAATATATTACTAAAATGCAACATGTTTAGACTATATTACACAATACAGGTATATTAATGAATTGATTCATTCTTTAGTGCAATGAATAAAACAAAACAATTAAAGATGCAGCAGCTTTTGTTAAACAACCCACAACATCATACAAAAATCAGAAATATTACTGCATATAACTTACTATTATTTTTTTTTTGGGGGGGGATACATGCTTGCAGGACACCTACATCTCATTTTTGACTTCCCTATTTCTTGCTGTTGTCAGGAATAGCTACCCCTCTGACATCACTCAGTACAGGTCTAACCTACTTGAATGGCTGATAATGCTGTACTGTTGTAGCATGCACCTCAAGAGTCAATGGGATTATGGACAAATGGGACTCTGTGGCGGGTAAGCATTCAGGCCCCTACCATCTATACTAATATCCTACGACTTTGCTGCCTCCTTTCTTGTGATAAAAACTGTTCAATATTCCCAGGGTACATGCTATTTTTTTCTTTTCTTTTACATTTATCACAGAGATTTAGATTTCATTTAAAACCATTATTCCAAATTTTATAGTAAAGACACTGAGACATTTTCTAAAAAAAAAAAAAAATTCTCACATAGAAAACAGGCATGAGAAATATTAAACTTTTCCTTTAAAACTCTATAGTGAGAATGCATCTGACAACCCATTACTCTACAAGAAACATGCTGGGATTCATACATAAATAACATACAGTGAAACACTAATTAGTGCCTATGTGAAGGATGAAGGAATTCAAAAGACAAAGGTGTAATGTATTTGCTATAGCCTTGAACAGTCTACTGGACACAAATGTTTTTTTTACAGAAGCACCCCAGAAGTATACTTTACTGCAATCAGTTTCCTTCCTTTATACCATAACTGGTTACAGTCCATGAGATCCCTGAGGAGCCAAGCCCAAATTCCATTTGCCCCACAGCATTCTCTGGTTAAGTGAGTTGCTCAAGGATAGAGCATAAATATGAGGCAAAATAATACATGATCTTAAACAAAACGGGGGACCTGTACAGACTGTCAGTTGGTGTGGAGGGTTAAATCAACTGTTAATTATACCTAAGGTACAGGGTTTGACTCTACCATAACTCTTTAGCCAATGAGAGGCATTGCATACACACACATGTAGGCACGCAACTCTATCTGTGCTAGGTTTTGCAATGCACCTATAATGTTCTGTCTGCTAGGTTTTTTCCTGCTCCCATAATGTTGTTCACTGCAAATGGGCTAATCCCAATAACCAAATGGGAAAAACAAAATTTCACCCCAAATGATGCTCTGTTGCTGCAAAGACAGAGACTGTGCCTCCCATCTGAGGTCCCAAAAGTCCCTCTCATTGGCTTAACATTTAAGCCAGTAAAACAGAGACTGGTTGACATCATATGCATACTGAGACTGGTTAATGATGCTCGCACACTGACACACGTTTTTTTTTTAAAGTTGCAGCAACTTTTTTACTTTAAAGCAAGCACTAGTGTTTTTTATATTTTTATGGCTGGTCCAGGCTCACTTGCAGGTAGACGTGGTGAATGGATGCTCTTGTTAGGTCAAAGACAAAATACAAAATGCCCTCTCTCTCTCTCTCTCAGATAGTTCTTAAATTAATATCAAATAGTAATGCTGGGCACTTTTTGTCACCTGACTTTAGTTCCCAAGCTAAACCCCATTGTCAGACACTATCATCATTTTAACATCTCCCTGTGAAAAATATATATATCTCAGATCGTTGCAACTGCTGGAAGACATAAAACACTTATAAAACAACACTGAGAGTCCTCTAGTGTAGACATCCTGTCTCCTGTTGACTGAAACTGAAAGATAACTTTTATAGCACAATCGTAAAACAATTTAATTTCAACTATTTTCTTCAAGTTTTGCAAGTTAACCCTCTATATTCTAGTTCTCAGTGTTAACAAATATACATTTACACAATTACAATAGTTTATATACATTTCTATTTATGCCAGCAGGGCATGCTGTGGTTACATTTTAGCTCAGTACATAACATACACTTCTAACACAGTTGTAGCACAAGCATCTTACATGAAGCATGTTGGCATTCACAATGACACATAACCACTTACAAAATTCCAGATAACTAGGCTGGCAGTATCTCCTTCTGTCACACTTCTATATAAATCATATTAATATTCTCAAATGACATATACTTATTTACAAATGTCCAGCTAGCTGGGCTGGCAGTATCACCTTCTGTTACATTTCTATATAAATCATATTAATATTCACAAATGACATAGAATTATTTATGAAATTCCAGCTAGCTGGGCTGGCAGTATTTCCCTTTGTCACATAAGGTTAGAGTAAGAACTAGGTAAGAGGATAGCTTTAGTGTGTGTGTGATTGTGTGTGTGTGTGTGTGTGTGTGTGTGTGTGTGTGTGTGTGTGTGTGTGTGTGTGTGTGTGTGTGTGCGTGTGTGCGTGTGCGTGTGTGTGTGCGTGTGTGCGTGTGTGTGTGTGTGTATGTGTGTGTGTGTGTGTGTGTGTGTGTGTGTGTTTACATGCCTGTGTATGTGCGAGAGTGTAGTTTTGCATGCAGAGCGTGTCTAAGCTGTCTTGTGTAGTGATAGCATTACAGAACGGGTTTTTCTAAGGTATAGTACAGGTTTAGGGTTAGAGCACGGGCAGGGTAAGGCTTAGCACACATTACTAAGGTGGTATAGAGTACAATGCCCATTTTTATATCAGTAAAACAGAGACGAAGGTTAGGGAATGTATTTACAGGTATTTGTCTGCTTTATACAAGCACATTGAGCAATATCAGACACACCAGGTTTTAGTTTTTGTCCTAGAAAAGGCTGAAACAATCTCGGGTGGGGGGGGGTCACAAAGTGAATGGTTAGAAAAAAGAGTTATGGTGCAACTACTCTTAAATGCTATCAAATACCATGGCCTTATTAAAACGGTATAATTTTTTTTTTATTAAAACTGCTATCTTATGAGATTTAGTGTGGTTATTTACAGGTAGCAGGGTTTCATCTACAAAGAGTTTTTCAGTGTTATTTTTTTGGTAGTGATTGTACTGATTTTTATTTGAATATATTTATAGAAGTACACCTTTTACACCATGCACTATTGCTGGGAGGCTTTTATTATTTATTTATTATTATTTATTTGACATTTGATAACCAGGATAGTCCATCTGGGCAAAAGTCCTTTTTCAGTGGCGGTCCAGGGATGAAAGCTCCATAGTAAAAATAAGCAAGAAAATGTACAAAATTGAAGATGAATACAGTGAAAATTTTACAATAAAACAGTTAAGCAAATGTAGATAAAGCTCTATAGTACAATATAGTAAGAGGCATTATAACACTGAAGAAAAAACATAGCAAAGAAATATACAATAAAACATTTGAATGAATTCACATAATACAGTGGGTTATCTTCAGAGGGTAATTGTACAGTACAGTGCAGTTAAGTGAGTTATGGTAGTAGGGAAGGGAGGAATAGAGAGGATAGTGATAGAGAGGGGTGGGTTCATGTGGGGTGATTACAGAGGCAAATCCATGTGCTATTAAGGTACCTTTTGAGAGTTTTCTTGAATTCGTGGATGGAGAAATGTTTTTAAGGGTGATGGGGGGCTTGTTCCATGCAAGAGAGGGAAGTTGCTATACAGATTCCGTCCAATAGATTTTTCAGGTTTGTGAATTTCTAAGAGACATTGGTCAGAGCTTCTGAGGGATCGAGGGGGCTTATAGTGGGAGACAAGTGGGGAAATGCTAGGGCAAAAAGAGGGCTTATTCAAAATAGTGTGGATAATGAGAAATTGGGTAAGTAAGAGTTGATTAGGAAACTTTAGCCAGCTCTAGCCAGCTGAATGTCTGGAAAGCATGACAGTGGTGTGATCTTGAGAGCAGACTGGCTGCAAATCTAGCAACTTTGCTGTAGGTTTTTTCAAGTTTGGAAAGTAGTGAGGACTGTAACTTGGTTACAATTTGACAGCTGTAAAAGAGGTTGGGGAGAAGGTAAGCTTGGGCTAGTGAGATCCAAGTGCTGGGTGTGAGGAACCTTTTGTTTCTATAGAGCAAACCAAGCTTTTGGTGGGTTTTCTTGATGCAGTTAAGTACACAAAAGTCACATTTTAGTTGATCATCCACTATTACTCCAAGAAGTTTAGTATGTGATTCAGCTATGATCATAGTGTTGTTGAGGGAAGAGATGGTGAATGAGGATTTAAGATGGTAAAGGGATTTGGGAAGGAAGAGACATTTTGTCTTTTTAGGGTTTAGTATGAGTTTGTTGTTAGTGAGCCATGTTTCAGGGAAGTTGAAATATGTCTGTGTCGGGGTTAGTAGGTCAGTGGGACCATCAGCGATAGAAATGATGATGGGGTCATCTGCATACTGTATGAGGGAAGACTGAGGACAGGATGTGTGAAGTTGATTAGTAAAAATGTTAAAAAGGAGGGGCCTAAAATAGAGCCTTGAGGGATGCCCATTTTGATGGGGAGAAAAGGAAAAAGAGCAGAGAGCCATTTTACAGATTGCAGTCTGTCTGTGAGGTAACTACTGAACCAGGAGATAGTTGCTGTGGAGAGGTTGAGTTGAGAGAGTTTGGAGAGGAGGAATGGGTCTGAGACAGTGTCAGAGGCTTTTGGAGAGATCTAAAAAGATGTAGGGCACTAGTTTATCATTGTCTCTAGCTAGGAAGATGGAGTTAGAAGAGGAAATAAGTGCAGTTGTGGTGCTGTGGTTGAGTAGGGGTAATTAAGTTTCCAGGAGTAAGATAAGCTGAGATTTTTTTTATAAACACAGTGCTCAAGAATTTTAGAGAGGGGACATAATATGGCAATAGGTCAATAATTAGAGAGATCAACATAATTTCCACATTTGTGGATTGGTATAGTGTGGAACTTTTTCCAGTGGGCGGTAACAGTGGATTCACTAATTGAGCGGTTTATGAGGATGGAGACAGGATATGCTATGGAGTCAGCAGCAGTAGCGGCTTCTGACTTCAAATCAAAGGGGGGCTGCAGGAGAGAGGGATGAATGGGTGGGACCAATGGGAATGGGCATGGCCAACTAGAAAAAGGAGGAGCTATGCTCAAAACCACAAAAACTGTAACTTTAATTAAATATGCTGCCCTGGGTGCCAAACCATCATTATGAGAGTCCAATCAAGACAAAATGAAGTGGAGAAGAAAAAAAATATTTCAGTGCATTGGCTGCATGACAGCTTACTTAATATCTAGATGGAAACAAAAAGGTTGTGAGGCATGAAAAAATAAATTACTTTTTAAATACATTACTGGAATGCCAGTCAACATCAAGTATAAGAAAAACAAGCAGCACTCAACTCAAACCATTTCTCCTTGAACTGCAGTTCTAATTATAATTTATATTCAGCTTTATTAAAGTACCAAGTAACACGCTGAAAGTAGAAATCCCTGTAATGCCCCCACTTGTAAAAATGTTTCTTATTCAGAAAAGACCTGCTTCCTGACAACTATCTACTTGTTTCATGGGGAAAACATGATCAAAGTAAAAAATGAAAAGCAAGCAAGAAACAGGCTCAATATACATTGCTTAAAGGATTACTGCACAAGTTATGCACCACACATGATACATTGGTATTCTGTTTAGTTTACAGGTAAAGCCTGCAAAGATGACTGCAAGTCTCCAACAAATGTAATGAATTTCTTAAAATAATGTAATCCTGTCCTTTATTACAAACACTGTCATATGCATTTAAATACCCAAGGTTTATACGTTATCTAGTTATGTAAGTATTCTCTGTATGGCAACAACAGAAAGGCTTTCAATGTTGGCAATTATTTAACAGTATGGTTATTAAAACTTACTTGCATCTTACAATCTCAGACAAGCTTACCTGATGTTCATTAAAGCATTGCTACTTCACAGTGCAACAGGCACTTTATGAATAATAATAAGCATAAATCAACAGTATAAACATATGACAGAAACCAGAACATTCTGCAAAATCAAGGACAGATGAAAAGCCACTGTAGTACATGTGTCTACCTTGGATGGGGGGATACTCTGCACATTTACACTGCATAACTGCTCCTTGCCTTGCTTGGACACATCCAGAGTCACTACATGGGGGAGTGGGGTGCAACAAGTATGTCACAATTTGAAATGTCTCTGGCTGACTGTGAAGGCCCTGACACATTTGTCATACCTCTCATCCTCCGAGCAAGAAATCTAGAAGTGGAACTAAGGCCCAAAAATAAGGACAATTGCTCTTAGAAAGATAATATAATAGTAGATCTTGCATTAGTATGAATTTTCTGAAGGGTATGAAATCTGAAACTGAAATGTCTGTCATTATTTTCTAACTTTAGTCTTTAATGATTTGCCACTAATTTGCCAAAAAAACACAATTGTATGAAAAATGGACCAAAAATGTGATGCAAAAATTTAAAATAGCCATACAATACAGCTGGAAACCTCTCAAAGAAGGGACACTTTTTTAAATATTAGTACTGCTAACTTGAGCAGCTCACAAAATAAGAGCATCTACATGCATTTCTGAAATAAAAGTACTCTATAGCTCTGATTATTACAGTTATTTATTAATTGTAAACCCTCCATGTGTTCTTCCAAAATTGCCATTTTGCAGAGGGAGGATTAGGGAAAGAGCAACATTTTGAGCCAAAATCGGGGACAGTTGAGAGGTTTGGATATGCATAATTCTACAAAGCAATTTATTTGCACATACCTCTCAACCTGTTAATGCAGGAAATCTGGACAAGGCCAAATATATTTCGGGGGACATATAAACAGTACTAAAAATTGCTCTTGTATAAACTGAGACAGTTGACAGAATAACAGGTCTTGCTTTAGCATGCATTTTTCTGAAGGTTATAAAGTCTGAAACTCAGTGTCTGTCATAATTTAGTGACTTAATTCCTAAATGATTTGCCAAAAAAACACAAATTTTATGTGGAACAAACCAAAAATAACAAGCAAAAATCTGGACAGTTGAGAGGTATAGTTCAGACGGGGCTGTCTTTGAGTTTGCCACCCTCCCCCCCTCACAAAATCATGGTTGAATAGAGCCTCCTCCTTGCAGCCATTCCAATGAACCATTACTTGG
Organism: Protopterus annectens; assembly: GCF_019279795.1. Classification (NCBI taxonomy): domain Eukaryota; kingdom Metazoa; phylum Chordata; order Ceratodontiformes; family Protopteridae; genus Protopterus; species Protopterus annectens. The sequence goes on along the minus strand of NC_056751.1, from coordinate 704,161,309 downwards.
CTATTTCATCCCATTTACCATAAACACTAATATGCATACTGCTTTACTTCTGCGATGATTTGGACTTCATTTGAAAGTTTTATTTTGCATTTTACAGCGCAAACACTAATAGATAGCTGCTAAATAAAGCAATGCAGTCTCACAATGAAAACAGATTTAGCATTAAAACTTCTCTGCCCTTGAAACTCACATTAATTGAAACAGCATTGAAACCCACATTCAAAGAAAATACATTTTGCCAGTGGCAGATAAAGATTAACTTTGGGTTTGGGCTGTTTTCAAATCACAGGCCCCTTGTACACAAAACATACACATGCTTTTTCATACACCTTCCTGATTGTATTAAATTATATTCCTTGTACAATACAGTACAGTTTTAGATGGCATTTTAAATTTATTGTTTTGAGCATTTTTCCAGTAAACAATGAAAAAAATGCATGCACCAATAATGACACAACTACTCAATTCAGAATATTGCCATCATAAAAGTCTACTCAAACTTCTACAGTCCACCAGTATCAGTAAATATGCACAATCTCTGAAGAAGTAAAAGTCATCTAAATAATTCTGCATTAAAGAAATCTGTAACTAATGAAGAGGTTGCTGCTAGCAAACAACTTGATATTTCATTGTTTCATCTACAAATAAAGTGCCTGTTGCCCTTGAGGAATAAATTGCCTATGCTACACTAAAAAATGATAAGCTAGTAATATTGCAATAGGGAATGGATGGAAAACTGATAACAGGTTCATAGTTACTAGGTATCTTCGCAAAAAAGGAGTGCAGCATCCCCCCCTTTGCAACACAGTACAGTATCAGCAATGCATCTACCTACTGTGGGAGCAGAATCCACAGCCTTCTGCATCAAAAGGAAGTACACTACCTGTTATGCTATTAACAATGCAAGCAGACTCAGCATAAGTAGCACTAAACTTTTGCTTCCCTGCAGCTCTCAGCTCCTTGTAAAATCTACTCAACACTCAGTTGTGTCTCTGAACTTTGCAGCAAAAGAAATCTGAAAAAAGCCAAAATTTATTGGGGGGAGCCCAAAAACCAGGGACACATTTGAAACATTTCTTGTATAATGTTGGAAATTTGCTAGAATAAAATGTTGTGTTACCACCATACATTTCACTGCCAAGTCTTAAACCCAGGACCCTGTGCAAAACAGTCAGAGCAACATACTACTATGCCACATCAGCTGTTTTGTGAAATAGAGGAAGACTGAAACTTAAATGGCTACCATTTAGTGAATTCAGTTCTCACCATAGCTGTCAACCTCTTAGCACAAAACACCTGAACAAAACCAATAATGAGGGAATGCAGCCCCCAAACATATTCAGTGAATTCAGTTCTTGCCATAGCTCTCAACCTTTTAACGTAAAACACCTGGACAAAGCCAGTAATGGGGGAATACAGCCCCCAAACATATTCAGTGAATTCTGTTTTTACCATAACTCTCAACCTTAGCACAGAAAAGCTGGATGAAGCCAATAATGTGGGAATACAGTCCCAAAAATAGGGACACATTTCAATATCCATCTTATGAACTTAGAAAATTGCTAGAATAAAAGGTGTTGTGTTTCCATGTACTTTCTGAAGAATATGAAGTCTGAAATTCAAATGCTTATCATTTTTATTTATTTAACATTTGTTAACCTGGAAAGTCTGACTTGGAACAAAAGCCAATTTTTAGCAGAGGCCCAGGGAGAAATACTCCAGACACATGTCTTTATAAGATGGGAGGACACTAGAGCACCCAGAGGAAACCCACACGGAGGATATGTGGACTCCACACAGAAGGCACCCTAGCCAAGAATCAAACCAGAGCACCTGTAGTTGTTAGGCAACAATGCTACCACTTAACCACTGCACTACTGACTTTGTAAGGACACAAAAATACAGAAACCACAGATTTTATGAAGAACAGAACAGAAAAAATATGAGGGAAAAATCTGCAAATTTTTTACAAATGGTGGTGGGTAGGGAATTTGGGCTCTTGCCACCTGGGCTCAAGGTACAGGGTTCAAGCCTGTTCTCTACTCACCACCATATAGCACCTGGGACATTTCACACATACACACTGTTGTATTCTAGTCAAGTCCATCTGTAAAATGAATGCATATCCACCTTGTAACATCCAAGCAAGCAAGTCCTTCCATCCAAAGCCCATGACAAGAACAAGATGTCCTTCCTGTGAGAGCAGGCTGGGTGCTACCCAGCCTGTGGACATTACAGTCTGACCCCCCTAGAAGTCTATGCAGTTGTAACTGCATAAGACTTCTGGGATAGTACTGCTGAATGCTCTCCTCCTAATCTGGACTGCTGGTGAGACAGCCTGGATTCTGTGCACATGCTCTAGACTGGTTCACCAGCCCGCAATTGTGCATGTGTGATGTTCTGCGACTTGTTTTATTTTTGTATTTTCTTTTATTTTATATTTTCTTTTTCTTTTTTGTTTACATCTGGAGGGGCTGCAGTCCTGCAGCCCAATAGCATGAGCCACCCCTGGTCTGCAGCAGCTTTTAGGAAGAGAGGCAGCAGGTTGTCAGCTGAAGGAGAACCTGGTCTAAGTTTGATAAGAAGTTTGTTGATGTAGCTGGCTGGAATGGGTTTTAGTGAGAAAGAACTGTTTTACAGTCAGGGGGTGGTACGGGGTGTATGGCTGATTGGGTGGACAGTTTGCATAAGTTTGCTGATGGTATTTATGAGGTATGAATTGAAAATTGAAGTAATTTCAAGGAGTGTGTTATTGGGCAGGGGTTGGGAGTTGAAGGATTTCCTGGGTGGAAAATTTTGTTGACAGCATTCCAAAATGTTTTAGAGTTCCTGGGTTCATTATCTTTGGGTGATAGGTAGTAGTACATTTTGTCAGAGTTTATGTGTTTTTTGGTTAAATTTCAGAGTTCCCTATATTGTTGATAGTGTGTGGGAGATTTGTTCCTAGTCCAGCGTTTCCAGGTGCAATCTCTGTTATGGATAAGAGACCGAGTAGAGTAGGAGAGCCAAGGGGAACACCATGATTTGACTCTGACGGTTCTGAGAGGGGCAAGGGAGTTCAGAATGTTTAGGAAGATGGAGATGAATTGACGGACAGCTTTATCTAGAGGCAGGGAAGAGAGGAAAGACCAGTCAATAGCTGACAGAAAATTATTGACTGTATTTGGGTCGAAGTTAGTTAGCATTCAGCACTCTTTAAATTTATGAGATCTAGAAAGGTGGAGGGAGAATCTTTGGACACATATAAGAGAATGGTCACTGATTTACTCTGGTAGGGATTCAGGGCAGTGATAGAGGTCAGCTTAGAGACAAGTATCCAGTTCAAGATAGAGCAGGTATTTGTGGGTTTATGAAGAAAAGTGGGTGAAGGGATAATTTGGGTGTATCCGTATAGGTTTATGCTGGTGGTGGGAGAGTTAGAGATGAGGGTGAGCCAATTGATGTTAACATCACCTAGTATTATTGTTTCATTATATATATTGTCAGGCATCCACTGTAGGATTTTTTCTAGAAGGGGTATCTTCTCTCCAGGGGGTATATAGATGGCAACTATGGTTAGAGTTTTATGATTGTTGAGTTTGCAATTTGCAATAATGAGTTCAGCTGGGTGAAACGAGGGGAGAAGGTTAATTGGGGGAGATATACATAGGAGGTGGGAGTACATAATAGCCACCTCTGCCTTTTTTGTGCATTCTGTGTGTGTTCTGTCTAGGCGTAGAATGCTGTAACCAGGGGGGAGAAATTCTTTGTTTACATTATGTGATTTGAACCATGTTTCAGAGAGACTAACAGAAAGAGAGATGTTTGAGACTAGGTTTAGGTACCTGCTGAAGTGTGTGTGATATATAGGTAGGACTTCATAAATTAGAGTGTAGGCCACAGTTTGGGTGAATGCCACCTGATAGTTGAGGGATGTTTAGTGGGAGGAAGAGAAGTGATATAAAGGGGTAGGGTGAGTGAAATTTCTGTTTAATTCTTTAAAATGAAGGAAATTTTAGAGAAAGTTTGATTTTAGGAAGATTGAATGCAGTACATGAGAAGAGTGAGAGAGAAAAGGAAGAGGTGTAGTGGCTGTTGGTGTCAACTGTGTTATAACAGGAGGTGGGAGAAGAGGGAGTAGGTTTAGCTGAATGCGTTAGGAAGTGAGGTTGCTTAGGAGAAGAAGAAGGAAGGGTAAGAAAAGAGGGGGGAACATATTGGAGAATGACAAGAATACAAAAGGGGGGTAGATGTCTGACAGAGAGGGTGTATGGTAATAGTCAGCTAGAGCAGGGGGATCAGAGCAGTGAGCATGGGTGGGAGGAGGTAATTGTAGTGAGTTGAGTGGTGGGAGGGGTTATTTTAAGAGGGGCAGATTGTGATTGGTTGGGAAGTACAGGAAGTTGGGGTAAGGGAGGGTGGGATTAAGCTGTTTAGTTACAAAGGTAATTTATATTTTAAGAAGATTTTTATAATGCTAATGAATTGTGTGAGTGACAGTTGACAAGTTTTTATTTTTATGCAGTGTTATAAATATGTTTTATTCTCATTTTATTTCTGGCTTAGCAAAACAAAATATGCATATGAGCATCATTTCCATAACATTTAAAGATATCGATCAGTTCTGTTACAAAACTATATAGCAGAACAAGCAAAGAACTTGCCAATATATGATGTCATGGTGAGAAAGCACCTAAGTGTAGTACCTCGTAATAATGTAGATTAAAAATATTGGGCAAGAAACCAAGAATTAGATTTCAAAAAACACCAATGAATGAGTGAGAACTATCAATATACGTATAGAGGAAGACTTACTTTCACTTTTATTCTTGTTATGCATTCGAGCTGCAGCTTAAATTATGCGATAATACGCTGAAATATATATTGCCACAAATGAAGAAAAAGTTGATAAGAGCCTTTATACTGCTTTATTTTTATTGTTGTTAGTTAACCTGCTGTATGAGCTGGTCAATGAAATCCTTTTCAGTCACAAAATATCCCAAAAAGGCAAGACCACATTATCATGCAACTCAAATGTAAGCGGAACTGAAACAAATGATGCATTTAGAAACACACAGCATTTGCAAATGCACTGTGGAACAGGAAGGCTGAGAAGCGTGATGTTAAATGGGATGGCAAGGGTTGCTACAAAATGTTCCGTCTGTCTTACCGAGTATTTATACCACCTTGTGGTGTTGGCTGCTTCATGCTTCCTTCTTGCACTGTACCCTCTGTGTTACTTGCCACTGCAGTTTCCCATTAGTAGGCATGGCAGCCAGGAAGCTTGTGGTGATGCAGGTGAAATGTCTGAGACAGGCACTAGAATGAACACTTACTTTCCACTGTGATGGGTTCCCTGCATTTGGCTCTGGCTGTGAGTCAAGGCTGCCAGAGGTTGTACACTTCCTGTACTGTGTCCTTGACTGGCAAATTCTTCCCTGTCTCTCTTTATGGCTATTGGTAGCAGCAGCACTGCCTTCAGCATTTGGCACTGATTGCCGTGGGAGCAGGATAGCTACTGTGGGATTTCAGTATTACTTTTAGATTTACAGTCTTTCATTATTTGGTTTGATCATGGGATTTTGTCACATGATGTAGCATCAAAGCTTTTAAACTGCGATGTCTTTTTCCGTTGTTAATATTGTTCTGATGAAGTCCAAACTGCAAGGGCATGAAAGAGCTTAACCACTTTTTTCTTTTATTCTTTCATTAAAGTTTGGCATGCTGAGCTGTGGTGTCCCTGAGGCATTTGTATTACTTTTTGAAGTTCTTGGCATCCATGTGTCTCAAACACATAAAAAGCTGGTTATGATTGGAGACCCTAGTCATGATTATCTATATTATTAATTTGTATTATGAATCAATTATCTACCCTTCCCCAACTCAGAAAAGAAGTCAGTATGATGCAAATGAAAAACAAACTCTACTCTTGAAGTTTCAAGTAAGTATGGACATCTCCGCAGTAGCATCATGGCTTCCATCAGATCGCAGAATCATCACTTCACTTTTCACAGTCAGATACTGTGAGCAACTTACTGGAGCATATATTATTTAAAGAGGGCATTTGTTATTGCTAACCACACTTTTGTAACTTTTTAGTATGACTGATATAGGCTTCGGTACATCCTCTACAACTACTTTCTTGTAATCTAAATGAGAGCCTTGTCAAAGATTGGATTAAACTTTGCTAACAAGTTCTTTTACAATGGAGTGCCACAGGTTATATTTTCATATTGTATCAATGGTCTTATCAAAAATCTTCTGTCAATGTTTATTGTTTACTCTTGTAGCTCCCACTGTATTTCATTGTAGAAGTAATAGACTGCAGTTTTCCATTATACCACAAGGTGGAGCTCCTTTTCAGGAATATAAAAGACAATTTCAAAAGTGAAAGCAAGGAGACTGGAACACTAGCTGAAGGAGGGAAGACTGAAAGACTAGCTGAAGGGAAAAGGGCCTTGCAGCATGACTGGATTTTTTTTTCTTCTATTGTTTTGGAACAGAGAAGTGAGGTAGCAGTTTGTGTCTGTCTCTTGCTGAAATCCTGGATGATAGTATTTTGTGGATTCAGGAGAGAAGTTGTGAAACCAGTAGTTCCATGCCTGCATATGATTCAGCAAGAAAAGGAGTTCTCTTGGGCCTAGTGCAGAGATGCCATAGATGACTACCAGAGTTCTGGCGGGTGATTTTCCAGTTTTCTTGTCAGGCGAACTGTGGTGCCTGGTCACTGGGATATTCTCAATGGAGTGGTGAGAGGCTTTTGGCCATCATTTTTTATACTTTTATAAGATTGTGGATTCCCCCCTAAATGCTTTCTGGATTACAAATAGCTGGGATCCATATGAGGTTCAACCTTGGGCCCCATCATGCTGGCAGTAGGACTGTAAGTAGTCACTGGCCAGTGAACAGGGTACAATAGAGTGTCTAATAGTTGGTCTGTTTAGATTGATATAGGGGAGAGAGGGTGTTAGTACTGTTGCCTTAAAGACACTTTATTGCTAAATGATGTTGCATTTTTTCATATTTGTATTGTTGCATTATACATTTTTTATTGTTCAGTGACATTGCATTTTGCTCATGTTAATACTGTTGCCTTAAAGACTCTTTATTGCTAATGACATTGCATTGTCTCATATTTGTATTGTTGCATTATAAATCTTTATTGTTCAGTGACATTGCATTTTTCTCATGTTAGTACTGCTGCCTTCAAGAATCTTTACTGCTCAATGACATTGCATCTTTTTCATATCTGTACTGTTGTATTATAACCCTTTTTCCTCCCTCAATGACATTGCATTTTTTCCATGTTTGATTGCTGCATTATAAAAGCTTTACTGCTCATTGATGTTGCCTTCTTTGTGCATGTTTAAATGTCAAGATCTTTTCTGTTGAGTTCTGGGGAAGGGGGTAAATGTATGGTTTCATTATATGCATATCTCACTCTGCCTTACTGCTAACTGGTGCACTGTTGAAATAATGTGTTTGTTGTTGTTGTGCTATTTCCCTTTAAAACTTAAGTGTCACCTAGAATAGAATCTGTTATCACTTGCCACCTTGGGGTGTTGGGCCTAAAGAAGGGGTGTCACCAGAGTCAGGTAAGAAGGAACCCATATCTACTTCAGCTACATCTGCAGGTGCGCTACATTTGGGGGCTCATCCGGGATTGCCTGCACTGCCTTGAACTCCGCCCTATTCCCCTGTACATGTGGAAAGCAACTCCTGCAGCAAGATGAACCCAGAAGTAGCTGCTAAGTGGTGCAAACAGCACAATGCTCAGTCAGAGCACTGCTTAGTTGTAGTGTTGCCACAGATCACATGGACTGATATGCAAATACATCAAGTCCAGGATCCTTACCAGTTGTAGGGTGTGGATTTTTATTAAACAGCACTATGGACACTACTGAACAGAGCATATTGGCCTTATTAGAATGGAAAAGTCCTTTAGTATATGAGCACATACCTTCGAGTGTACAAATTTCAGGCGAGAGTGCAGTCCATGTGGTAATCCCTGAGAAGTGCACTAACCCAGCAACGAGGAAATACCTGTGGAAGTTATTCAAGTAGGTCAGAACCTTACACCAGAAGCTGCAGCTTCACTGCCCATAAATACTATAGGGCCTGAAGTTTTGAATGCTTTGGGAAGTCTTGTAGAAATATGCTTACAGCCTACACAGTCATTCACTGGGTTTGGCTACTGCAAATTGCGTTTCTTTTCTGGCAAACAACCCACACCTCAAGGAGAGGAAGATTTTGAATCTTGGATGGATCAGGCTTCACAAGCCCTAGAGGAGTGGAATATCCCAGAATCTCAGAAGAAGCAGTGGATAGCTGAAAATATAAAGGGATTATGAGCGGATACCATACACAACCTAAGGATGGGTAAACAAGATTGCCCGGCCAAGGACTATTTAGGAAAACTGCAGAATGTTTTTGGAAGGACCGAGAGGGCTGCAGACCTACTGTATCAGTTTGAAAATATACACCAAAAGGTCGGTGAGAAACTATCTGATTACATTAAGCGATTAGATAAAATGCTCCACCAGATCATCCTAAAGTAGCTAAGTACAGATCGGACAAATTTTACAAGGAGATCAAGCTATGGACTCCATTATGTGGAAACTGAGGATGAGAAATAGGGAGGAGGTTCTAACTTATTCTCAGTTGGTTAAAGAAGTGAGGGAAGAGGAAGCCCTGTTGGAAGCAAAATCTCAAGGTTCAATAGCAATTAAAGCAGTGAGTAAACACAAGCAGGAGCCTATAGCCGTGCTTACTACTCAAACAGGAGTCATGGCCTGGGGTGTCCGAGATGTAGAGATGTCACAGTTGCAGGTGCAGGTGTCTTCCCTTAGTGACACCATAGCTCAGGTCGCCAAGACAGTTGCAAAATTGCAAAAAGCCATGGTAACTTTAGCTGAAGGGAGGAATACATAAGCTAGAACCTCCATGAAAGGACTCAGGGAGAAAACAAATCAGCTAATGTTCAGAGTTCCTACTGGATTTTGTTTTCGTTGTGGGGATACAGGGCATATGAAGCGACAGTGTCCTAATGCAGAGAACTTGAAAAGAGTGAACAAACTATTATTGGCTAGTGCAATGCAGGGAAATTTCAGTTCAGTGAAGGGACCAGCTGAATGCCCAATTACAAAGAGCTCCATAAAATATAACATCAAGAAACAGCATCCTGGATCTCCTTTCCACATTAACCCTTGTAATGGGGAGAGAGAGACTACCTACTATGCACACCTTTAGCTCATCTGAGGTGAACAACCAAATTGAAAAGCCATCTCAGCAAAAATCTCAGCATCTGAGACCACATAGCATTACTAAGAAAGAGTCTTATTTGTGGAAATGGTGAGGTCACCCGGTGGTACCTCAACCTCATGCTGACTGCCATGCAGCTGAACAACACCGGAAACAGAAACTACCTGATGGGCTATTGGGACCGACCCCTGTCGTGTCAGCAGAAATAGAAGGGGTGTATAGTAAAGCACTGTTGGATACTGGTGCACAAATCACCATTCTGTACAGAGACTTCTACCAAAAATACTTAAAGCATCTGCCACTTGAAAAGATAGAAGATTTGGAGATCTGGGGGTTAAGTGACACAAAGTTCCCTTATGATGGATATGTCTCACTCAATTTAGAATTTTCCGCTTCAGTTGTTGGGTCAACAGAAGTCTTTGAAACTCTCGCTGTAGTGTGCCCCAGGCCAAAAGAAAAGGATTCTGCATCTATTTTAGTGGGGACAAATACTGATCTCGTCAGAAGAATGCTGATGCCTCAGTTGACCCAGGAACACCCAACATTACATCCTCTTCTGAGACCAGTTTTCTTTGCCCTTCAAAGGGAGAAGGATAGTAAGAAAGATGAAACTGGTCATGTGTGGATCCTGTCTAGGAAAAAGCATATAATTCATCCTGGTCAGGTCACCTGCTTGAGAGTCAAAGTGAGGATGTGTGGACAAACAGTTTGCTGTCATCTCATGATAGAAATGGATCCAGAAAGTGACTTGCCACCAGGGCTGGAACTAGTCCCAGACATTTGGCCTGCGGACAAGTTAAAGCATCCTTATGACACTTTGCCTGTGGGGTTGAAGAATAAAGGAAGTACTCTCATTGTCCTGCATTCACAAGTGCATTTGGGAAATATTTATGCTGCCACTACCTTACCTGCTTCTGTGTTGACAAGGAATGAGAGCAGGGCCAATGAGTTGAAGCTGGAAGATATTGATATAGAAGGTGGTCTCTTGCCCCCTGAGTGGATAACCAGAGCTAAAGAGCTACTAATGAAGAAGAAAAATTGTTTTCCTACCAGTGACCTGGATGTGGGCTGTGCAAAGAGTGCAGAACACCGAATAAGAGTGAAAGAGGACCAGCCTTTCAGGGAACATTCCAGAAGAGTAGCTCCAGGAGACCTGGAGGACCTAAGAAAACATTTGGAAGAACATAAAGCCACAGGGATAATTCAAGAGTCAAGAAGTCCATATGCCTCTTCCATTGTCATTGTCAGGAAAAAGAATGGGTCAGTTTGCATGTGTGTTGGCTATCGTACTCTGAATCAGTGAACCATTCCAGACCAGTACACAACTCCCTGGATTGAAGATGCTCTAAATTTCCTGGTGGGCAGTAAGTGGTTCAGTGTGCTAGACTTAAGGAGTGGATACTATCAAATCCCTATGCACCCAGAAGATAAAGAGAAGACTGCCTTCATCACCCCCTTGGGATTTGTTGAGTTTGATCGCCTACCTCAAGGTTTATCAAATGCACCGGCAACTTTCCAGAGAATCATGGAAAGAACAGTTGGAGACATGTATCTCCTGGAAGTCTTAGTCTACCTAGATGACTTCATTGTTTTTGGGAGGACCCTATAGGAGCATGAAGAAAGACTGATGAAAGTATTGGACAAGATTGAGAAGGAAGGCCTGAAGTTGTCATTGGACAAATGCAAGTTTTTTCCAACCTTCAGTGACCTATGTGGGACATGTAGTGTCTGCAAATGGAATATCCACAGATCCCAGCAAAGTTGAAGCTGTGACATCTTGGCCCAGACCCAAAGCTATCACAGAGCTGTGATCTTTCCTGGGGTTTTGCAGTTACTATAGAAGGTTTGTGGAAAGATTTTCAAAGATAGCAAGACCCCTCAATCATTTGCTCTGAAATGATGAGAAGGCAGATGAAACAGAAAAAGATACCCCTGTGAAGATGCCCAAGGGACCAAGAGGCTCTAAAGACCTCATTGAGAGTTGCTGGACTCCTGAGTGTGAAGAGTCATTTGAACAGCTTAAGTATTGCCTCACACATGCCCCTGTGCTGGCATATGCTGACCCAACAAAGCCATACTCTTTACATGTGGATGTTAGCAGGGATGGCTTGGGGGAATCCTTTACCAGGAGTATGATAAGAAGCTGAGACCTGTGGCTTTTATCAGTCAGAGTTTATCCCACACAGGAAGAAACTATCCTGTGCACAAGTTGAAATTCCTTGCCTTAAAGTGGGTGGTAGTGGCAAGCTGCATGACTATCTCTATGTGGCTGAATTTGAAGTGCAGACTGACAACAGTCCTCTGAAATACATCCAGACCACTACAATGCTAGATGCTGCTGGCCACAGATGGATGGCAGCTCTATGCAACTATAATTTCAGTTTGAAATATTGCCCAGGACATGAAAATGGAGATGCTGATGGTCTGTCCAGAAGACCTCATTGAGATTTACACCTCGATGATGAATGGGTGGAAATTCCAGCACCAGGAGTGAGAGCTATGTGTCAGATTGCAACCTGCTACCTACAAACTGAATATTGGGCCCAGAAGTTGGGTCTGTCTGCAGCAAGCATACCACAAGCTTACTGTAATCTGGTTACATTACAGGCTTCATCACTACCAGCTTTGTATAACAGTGACCTCAGGAGAGATCAAAGAGAAGACCTCTTAGGTCAGATGGTGGTAGCTGCTTTAGAGAAGGAACAAATTGATATGCTTCGCTCAGTCATTCATCCTCTGGCCAGACTTTTGGCCAAAAAATGAGACAGACTCCAGATACAGAATGGACTAGTGTATAGGAGATCTCCAAGTGCACTCGTCAGTGAAAAATGACAATTGTTGCTTCCTCAGAAGTATAGAGAAGTAGTACTCCAGTCATTGCATGATGAACATGGTCATCTTGGTTATGACAGAACTATGGGTCTGGTACGAGACAGGTTCTACTGGCCAAGCATGAAGCAAGATGTTGAGGATTATTGTCGTACATGTCTTCATTCCATTAGACAGGGTCTACTGGCCATGCATGAAGCAAGATGTTGAGGATTATTGTCGTACATGTCTTCGTTGCATTAGACAGGTTCTACTAGCCATGCATGAAGCAAGATGTTGAGGATTATTGTCGTACATGTCTTCGTTACATTAGACAGGTTCTACTGGCCATGCACGAATCAAGATGTTGAGGATTATTGTCGTACATGTCTTCGTTACATTAGACAGGTTCTATTGGCCATGCATGAAGCAAGATGTTGAGGATTATTGTCGTACATGTCTTCGTTCCATTAGACAGGTTCTACTGGCCATGCATGAAGCAAGATGTTGAGGATTACTGTCGTACATGTCTTCATTCCATTAGACAGGTTCTACTGGCCATGCATGAAGCAAGATGTTGATGATTATTGTGGCACATGTCTTCATTCCATTAGACAGGTTCTACTGGCCATGCATGAAGCAAGATGTTGAGGATTATTGTCGTACATGTCTTCGTTCCATTAGACAGGTTCTACTGGCCATGCATGACACAAGATGAGGATTATTGTCGTAGATGTCTTCTTTCCATTAGAAAGGTTCTACTGGCCATGCATGAAGCAAGATGTTGAGGATTATCGTCGTACATGTCTTCATTCCATTAGACAGGTTCTACTGGCCATGCAGGAAGCCAGATGCTGAGGATTATTGTCGTACATGTCTTTGTTCCATTAGACAGGTTCTACTGGCCATGCATGAAGCAAGATGTTGAGGATTATTGTCGTACATGTCTTCGTTCCATTAGGCAGGTTTTACTGGCCATGCATGAAGCAAGATGTTGAGGATTATTGTCATACTTGTCTTCGTTGCATTCAGAGAAAGACTCTGCCAGCCAGAGCTGCCTCATTGGGTCAAATGGAGAGTGGTGGACCCATGGAACTGGTCTGTATGGATTTTCTATGCATTGAACCAGATGAAGGCGGGATTAGTAATGTGCTGGTGGTAACAGACCACTATACCCAATATGCTCAAGCATTTCCCACTCGCGATCAGAAAGGTATTACAGTGACAAAACTACTAGTTGAAAAGTTCTTTGTACACTATGGCCTGCCAAAGAGGATACACTCTGACCAAGGACGTGATTTTGAGAGCAAGCTTGTCCATGAACTACTCATTCCTTTGGGAGTTCAAAAAAGTCACATCACTCCTTATCATCCTCCAGGTGATCCGCAGCTGGAGCGTTTCAACAGAACTTTACTAGATATGTTGAGGACACTATCTGCTGAGAAGAAGAGCCAATGGAGTAGACATGTAGCCACAGTGGTGCATGCTTACAACAGTACTAAAATTGATGCTACAGGATTCTCGCCTTACTTCCTAATGTTTGGAAGAGAAGCTCGTCTTCCTGTTAAAGTCACCTTTGGAGTCACAGCTGATGATACACCAGTGCGATCTCATGACAGTTATGTGGAGAGACTCAAAAAGAACCTCAGACAGGCCTATGAGCTAGCTGAAAAATCAACAGGACAAAGACATCAGCAAAACAAGGCTCACTATGACAAGAAAGTGAAGATGCATGATTTGCAACCAGGGGACAGAGTCCTTTTAAAGAATTTGGGGCTAGAAGGAAATCATAAACAAATTGACTGCTGGGGGTCTGAAATTTAACTAATTTGTTCTCAGCTACCTAATATCCCTGTCTACCAAGTTTGCCCTGAGGGGAAAGAAGGACCTATCAAAACCTGCACCGCAACAACTTAATGCCTTTGGCAAAATCAGTGAGACTCATGAATCCAGAACCCAGAATGGCTCAGTGGAAGCATAACTCAAGGCGATCCAAAGGACTAAGGTGGAGAGGAAATATCCTCTCCAATGTTCAAGAGCCCATGCTTCCTCCTGCTGAATGTGAGGATGACAGTGACAATGACTGGGGTTTCAGTGGGTTTTTTATGAGGATGTTTGAGACCCCATGGGTAATATCAATGTAAATGCACCGGAATTTGTTCCTTGTCATTTTGAACAGCCCAGACCTGACAATAGACTAAGTGGTGTTTCTGTACCTTTTGCAGAATCTGGTACTGACAAAGGCCCTCTTATGCAAACTTCAGAAAATCGTGCTGAGGACAGTCATACCGTTATGGAAAAAGAAAGTGAAGTTATATAAGAGGAGATCTTAGAAGTAGACAAAATTCCTACTGAAGAACTGGACATTGAATGTGCTGTGAGTGACAAACCTTCCGAGCAAAATTCCTTAGTTGTCTCCCCCGAACCAAAACTGCAGAGACTGATTCAGCCCCATCAGAGATTTACATATGACAGTTTGGGACATAGTACACAGGAACCTGTGACCACAGCTCATCTGAGAGTCTGCGCCCACAACCCCTATGCCTCCTGCTCCATTGGTAATACCTCAGTCCAATTTAAGCATAATGTTGATCGCCCTTGGTGGGAGGTATGAAAAAATATTATTCAGCTGATGGTGCATTAATGCTTGTAAATATTTTGCTCCTAATCTATCTTTGCCTTGGGGGGACCCAATATTTTCAAGTGGGGGGAGAGTGTAGCTCCCACTGTATTTCATTGTAGAAGTAATAGACTGCAGTTTTCCATTATGCCACAAGGTGGAGCTCCTTTTCAGGAATATAAAAGACAATTTCGAAAGTGAAAGAGAGGAGACTGGAACACTAGCTGAAGGAGGGAAGACTGAAAGACTTGCTGAAGGGAAAAGGGCCTTGCAGCATGACTGGATTTTGTTTTCTTCTGTTGTTTTGGGACAGAGAAGTGAGGTAGCAGTTTGTGTCTGTCTCTTGCTGAAATCCTGCATGATGGTATTTTGTGGATTCAGGAGAGAAGTTCTGAAACCAGTAGTTCCATGCTTGCATATGATTCAGCAAGAAAAGGAGTTCCCTTGGTCCTAGTGCAGAGATGCCATAGATGACTACCAGAGTTCTGGCGGGTGATTTTTCCAGTTTTCTTGTCAGACGAACTGCGGTGCCTGGTCACTGGGATATTCTCAATGGAGTGGTAAGAGGCTTTTGGCCATCATTTTTTTATACTTTTATAAGATTGTGGATTCCCCCTTAAACGCTTTTTGGATTGCAAATAGCTGGGATCCATATGAGCTCTAACCTTGGGCCCCATCATGCCAGCAGCAGGACTGTAAGTAGTCACTGGCCAGTGAACATGGTACAATAGAGTGTCTCATAGTTGGTCTGTTTGGATTGATCTAGGGGATATAGGGTGTTAGCACTGTTGCCTTAAAGACACTTTTGTTAGAGTGTGCTCAACAATATACTAAGGTTGAAAGTAACTTTGCTACAATTATGCAACATAAATAAGGTATAAGATAAAGCTTGCTTAAATGTAGAAATAGAGTTTAGTAATATGTAATCAGCATCCATACTAAATTACCATGGCTTGGAAAAGGAATCTGCTGAATGGACATTTTTCCCTTACAGACTTAAAAACAGGATGTATGCAAGAGCAAAAATGCAAAATCTGCTTTTAAAGAACGGACAATGACACTGTGACAATATGTTTCCTCAAAAATATGTTTTTCTGCATGGAAAACAGGACATGTTTATCAGCATTGGCACAAGAACAGATGTTCTTATACAAAGATCCAAATAGAATACAGGATGTTCACACTGTCAGAAAAGCTGGTCTCTTACAATGTGTTTCCTCAAAAACATGTTTTTCTGCATGGACAACAGGACACTGTTATCAGCATTGGCAAAAGAACAGATGTTCTTATACAAAGATCCAAATAGAATACAGGATGTTCACACTGTCAAAAAAGCTGGTCTCTTACAAGACATTCTTAAACAATGAAGCTTAGTATTGTTTCTACAGGATGAGCAATTTTCCAAAATAGAATATCAAGAGGAAATGTATATGTTTATGCATGACTAAAAGTGTATATAAAGAGCTGTATAAATCCAGTTATGTTAGAGGTATGGTAGGGACTCATTTGTCCTGAGGTAAATGTTATATCTCTCACATCATCTGTACCATATGAGAAGTAAAGTTGGAACAGTACTTTAAGCTGCAACGTTGGTCCGTTTGGTTTATTATAAAAAGTTATTTGTTACTGCTCTCTAAAGTTGATGCTGCAAAGTATATTCTCTCATCAGTGTATATTCTGCAAGTTTCTGTATGCAACAGATTATGAATGCAAATATAACCAGACTTTGAATTTTAGCAGAATCCAGCCAGCAAGACTGAGTGTCTTAAGAACACTTCAAATCCATCACAACAAGCAGTAAGCAGCTCCATATAATTTTTCAATGGCAAGCTAGCCTGCATTTGAACCTACAATCTGCATTCAAACACAGGAGGAGTGATGGTAAGTCCTGCAGAGGGTCACTTCAGTTAAATTGCAGTAACTAACATTTGTACGTATGTGTAAATCCTAAACAGAAGTATTCCAGTTTATGCAGCTTGCAGTAGTACAGTTTTTTAGACGTCTACATCCGGAGTGAGACTGAAGTTCCAGTCGCAGTGCCATAACTTCGCTAAGAAAAGGTGGATATCCACTAGCACAGCAGTCTGCTGCCTGTCGTGCTTTCCCAGCTTCTCGAGTGACTTTGAAAAATTTCCAGCCATCTGCAACAACAGCCTGATCACCTGTTTTCTTGCTCACTGGTAAGACTTTTTTTCTATGTCACATTTTTTTTTTAGTATGGATGCTATCAGGCAGAATTCTAGCAAATGTAAGCCAAGTTTTACTCTTAATGTAGCAGAACAACCGATAAAATATGGAGTAAATTGCAATGTTGGTATACACAACACATTAGTAAGTGTAAAACCTTGTTAGGGCAAGTTAACATACCAGCATTATGTAAGTGGATTGTAACATTTGATTGGTATTTGCAACAAAAAAATGAAGTATATCATAGTAAATGTTTATTGTGTGATTCAAAGGAAACTGCATTTTGTGTAATATGCCATAAACAAGTATTGCATGATATTGCTAAAAAATAGACTGTGCAGACAGATCTGTTCATGATAAAGAATTAATTAAGGGTACACAGTTTTCATTATATCCAGATGTAAAGCAGTTATGTCCTGTCAGTACATTAATTTCTGAATTACAACAGCAATCAAATCTGTTATTGACAGAGTCCCCTGTAGATCTTGTAACTCCCTTTAAAAATTATGTACAAGCATGGAATGATGCCACAGCTACACATACAGATGAGGACAGAAACAAAGCGTATAATACATTGACAGAAGAATTTAATACGTTTTTAAAAGAGAAACAAAGTGAGTTTAAAATGTTCAAAAATGACATCCAAGATCTCTGTCAAAAGTGCATAGGAGCTCTGCAGTCAACAGAGGAATCCAATAACAGGTATCATACATCCCTTAAACACTTACAGGAAGAAATGACAGACCTTAAACAGCGTCTGAAGGAAAAGGAAGAAGAATTAGATGAATTAACAGAGACTAACCTCCAAAATACTATTTTGATATCCCAGCTTAAGGAAGAGTTAAAAAACACAAACCCAGTCCAAATTATAGAACAGGGACAGGGAACCACTACAAATTTATATGCACAGTCTAGATTATTACAGAGTTTACCACAGTGGAATGATAAAAAAGGCATATTTTATAACATGCTTACATTTGAAGAATGGGTGGCATATACAGCAGGATCTGATATATGGACAGATGTATTACTTAGATGTTTCTGGATTTTCATTCCCAAATGTTTTAAAACTTTCATACAATTAAAACAAGATGATTATCAGTTGAACACTAAAGTAGGACGTATGACAGCCGTTTTAATGGCATTTACACAAGGGCAGCCTCTCACAGCCAAATTATTAGATAATTTTAAAATTACTATCACAGATAAATTAGGCATACAGCAAAGGTTTCATGTACCATACCATCCACAATCTAATGGCATTGTAGAACGTATAAATCGGACGTTAAAAGAACGTCTAAAAAAGGCATGCTTGGAAAAGGGCAATACATGGGTACATCATCTGCCTGGTATTTTAATGGGTATTCGAGCAACACCAAACAGCAAAACAGGTATTTCCCCATATGAAATAATGACAGGCCGCAAAATGCCCATACAATTACCATTTGATCCAGATTTACCTAATGGTAGGCCCATGCTAGAAATTAGCAAACATCAGGAATGGCTAAAGCAACTTACTAGTATATGTGACTATAATGCAAGGGAGCAAGCATTCCATCTATGGAAAAAGGTGCCAATATTACCAGCTGAAGAAAACCTTCCCTGTGGAACCAAAGTATTGGTAAAAACATTCCAAATGGAAGGACCATGGGCTAGCAATTGGCAAGGCCCTTTTGAAGTAGTGGAACAAATTGGACCATTAGTGTACAAAATCAAAGGAAAAAAGAAAAACAGAACAATGTTGGTACATAAAGATCAACTAAGAATGATAAAAAATAGTGAGCAATTTAAATCTGATTAAATGTATTCTTTTGTAGGTTTCCAACAGAGAAAACCATAATGAAATTGACATGGTTTAAAGTGCATCCTTTTGGAAATCCAGTTTCGGATGACCAAAGGCAAAACGATTCAACAATGGAATTTCTATTTAAAGGATGTTTTTTTAAATTGATAATAGCTATCATACTAACTATTATTGTATTGCTTAGCATTAAATTATACTTACAACCTGTCAATCAAACTGCAAAGTTACATAAGAGAGAGAGTAAAGAAATGTGGAAACATGAACAAGACTGGTCACCATCTTTTAACACTTTTTAGCAAGACAATGTTGGTATGCAAAAAGCATGAATGTTTCTAATTGTTGGGTATGTAGTTTAATATCAAAAATAACAGGGATAATGCCTCTAATACCTATTCCACTAAATTCTCTTAGTAGTTGGAGGGTATTAATAAATGAAACAGGAGATCAAGTTATAAATGTACAATTATGTAAAGCAAGAGTACAATTATCTGCTATAGTGCAGGGGATCACATGTTTTCAACAAAATGGAACTGTTCCAGTGGGTAATAGCAATTGTATTCAAACAATTGAAATGATAAATTTTCACAACCACATACCAGTACGTGGAGTATTTTCTCATGGTTTTCCTATTTTAATACCAATTAAGGGTCAGTTAATATTAAGTGACACAGCAGTATTTCATTTTCACAAAATGATAAAAATGAGTGTAAAACTAATATTACATGTTGGAGAAGTAAAACAGATAAAAACTTTACAGTTGTACATGATAAAACTCCTACTAAGGGGCAAGTAAATGGCAGTCTGGTAAATAGCAGTGTTGCTCTATCAGATGGGTTATATTACATCTGTGGTAAATATGCTTATAAATGGTTACCAAAGGGATGGGATGGCACCTGTTATATAGGATTAGTGGTACCAGCAATGCATCATGTAAAAGAGTTACCAAAAGGAAACATTAGAAATACAAAAAAGAAAAGGGATATATTACCTGTAATTGAAAGTCCAGAAAATCCAGTAGACACCTTAGATACATCATGTATATATCATCAAAATCTTGATTATATTAAATTAAAAGATATGGATTTAGGAGATGAAGTAATCTCTGGAGCAGGTATTTTCCCTTGGTACGGGGCTGCAAAAGCCATCTGGGAACTGAGAAAACTATCTAAACTAGTTGAGGTATTGGCAAATGCCACTTTCAATGCAGTCCTTGACATTACTGTCGAAATGACAGCAATACGAACTATGGTTTTGCAAAATCGAATGGCATTAGATTAGATATTAGCATCGCAAGGGGGTACATGTGCTTTAATAGGAGAACAATGTTGTACATTTATTCCAGACAAAACAGAATCTGTAAAAGCACATTTAGAAGTGATTGCACAAGTGTCTCAACATACTAGAAAAAACTGGTATGATGACTGGAGTGAACGGTTTAGTAATCTATTTACAGGATGGACAGGAAAAATCATTGTATTTTTAATTTCTTTTATTGTTATTGTAATGCTTGGTTGCACATTATTTACATGTATTAAAGTCTGCTTAGCAAAAGCTAGTCAAGTTACTGTTGTTAATTGTCATAATGAAAAAGTATTACCAAATAATGCTGAATTTATTTCTCTAGTTTAAAATAAAAAAAGAGGGAATTGTTAGAGTGTGCTCAACAATATACTAAGGTTGAAAGTAACTTTGCTACAATTATGTAACATAAATAAGGTATAAGATAAAGCTTGCTTAAATGTAGAAATAGAGTTTAGTAATATGTAATCAGCATCCATACTAAATTACCATGGCTTGGAAAAGGAATCTGCTGAATGGACATTTTTCCCTTACAGACTTAAAAACAGGATGTATGCAAGAGCAAAAATGCAAAATCTGCTTTTAAAGAATGGACAATGACACTGTGACAATGTGTTTCCTCAAAATATGTTTTCTGCATGGAAAACAGGACATGTTTATCAGCATTGGCACAAGAACAGATGTTCTTATACAAAGATCCAAATAGAATACAGGATGTTCACACTGTCAGAAAAGCTGGTCTCTTACAATGTGTTTCCTCAAAAACATGTTTTTCTGCATGGACAACAGGACACTGTTATCAGCATTGGCAAAAGAACAGATGTTCTTATACAAAGATCCAAATAGAATACAGGATGTTCACACTGTCAAAAAAGCTGGTCTCTTACAAGACATTCTTAAACAATGAAGCTTAGTATTGTTTCTACAGGATGAGCAATTCTCCAAAATAGAATATCAAGAGGAAATGTATATGTTTATGCATGACTAAAAGTGTATATAAAGAGCTGTATAAATCCAGTTATGTTAGAGGTATGGTAGGGACTCATTTGTCCTGAGGTAAATGTTATATCTCTCACATCATCTGTACTATATGAGAAGTAAAGTTGGAACAGTACTTTAAGCTGCAACGTTGGTCCGTTTGGTTTATTATAAAAAGTTATTTGTTACTGCTCTCTAAAGTTGATGCTGCAAAGTATATTCTCTCATCAGTGTATATTCTGCAAGTTTCTGTATGCAACAGACTGTGAATGCAAATATAACCAGACTTTGAATTTTAGCAGAATCCAGCCAGCAAGACTGAGTGTCTTAAGAACACTTCAAATCCATCACACCAAGCAGTAAGCAGCTCCATATAATTTTTCAACTTTATTGCTAAATGACATTGCATTTTCTCATATTTGTATTGTTGCATTATAAATCTTTATTTTTCAGTGACATTGCATTTTGCTCATGTTAGTACTGTTGCCTTAAAGACACTTTATTGCTAAATGATGTTGCATTTTTTCATATTTGTATTGTTGCATTATACATTTTTATTTTTCAGTGACATTGCATTTTGCTCATGTTAATACTGTTGCCTTAAAGACTCTTTATTGCTAAATGACATTGCATTGTCTCATATTTGTATTGTTACATTATAAATCTTTATTGTTCAGTGACATTGCATTTTTCTCATGTTAGTACTGCTGCCTTCAAGAATCTTTACTGCTCAATGACATTGCATCTTTTTCATATCTGTACTGTTGTATTATAACCCTTTTTTCCCCCTCAATGACATTGCATTTTTTCCGTGTTTGTATTGCTGCATTATAAAAGCTTTACTGCTCATTGATATTGCCTTTGTGTGCATGTTTGAATGTCAAGATCTTTTCTGCTGAGTTCTGGGGAAGGGGGTAAATGTATGGTTTCATTACATGCATATCTCACTCTGCCTTACTGCTACCTGGTGCACTGTTGAAATAATTTGTTTGTTGTTATGCTATTTCCCTTTAAAACTAAAGTGTCACCTAGAATAAAATCTGTTATCACTCGCCACCTTGGGGTATTGGGTCTTAAAGGAGGGGTGTCACCAGAGTCAGGTGGGAAGGAACCCATATCTACTTCAGCTACACCTGTGGGTGCGCTACACTCTATATGCAGATCACTTGCTTTTTATCTATAGTGACTCATTGGTACCATTTCAGATTGTGATTTTATCATGGTGGTGAGGATCGCCTGCTTCTGTGAGCCTAAGAAATATATTGTCTGGAGCTCTGAACTCCTGATAGGATCGTGCTAAATTTGTCAATGAGGAGAGGTCAGGCAAAATTGATTCAGAAAGTGACCCTCTTGATCATTCAACGAATAACAGGACCTCAGCTAAAACAGGAATATGGGGCACACCCACTGCAGTAAAGCCAAAGAATAGTATTCATTACTGCCTAGTGGTCATGTGACCCATGTAAGCCAATCATGTTTAGGCCAGAAAAGTTACGCTGAGTTGCTGTTTGGTCTCACCACCTGCAAAGCAAAGAGTGGAGGTCAAGTGAGATGCAAGTTAAATGGTAGGCAGGAATGATATTATAAATTTTGACAGATTAGACCCAGGCAATGAAAACTGACTCTTGGAATGTAGAATGTCACTTCACTGTTTGTGCTACTGAGTTTGCTAGTAAATGATAGTGTAAGAGTGGGATCTGTAAAAAGGAAACCTTTACCTGCTGTTTGTGCATATTCACCTAACAGCTATTTAGGGTATATGACTTTCTTGGAGAACATGGGAGTGGTGCCTGATAGGGTATCACCTACTGACTGTGTTGTTTTACTTTAAGGTTTCAGCTGTCACACTGGAAATGATAGACATACATGAAGTGATGAGACTGACAGAAGCTGCTTGCCTGATCTGAGCCTGAATGATGAACTCTCATTGGACGTCTTTGCTATTCATGAAGTGCCCCTAATGAACCCCATGCTTGAACACAAGACTGCTTATATGTGTACTTAGTACCAGAGTATATTGGGTCAAAGGTCAATGACTGACTATGTAATTGTGGTGTTACACCTGAGGCCAAATAATCCAGGCAGAGCTATCAACTGATCAATGAGTGGTGGTAAACTGGATCAGACTTCCAGTGTGGCAACTTATCAAACCCCGGAAGGCAAGCATGTACTGATGGTGTCCTAGTAATGTCTATTAGATATTTCAGTGTGAGATGAGTTCTTAATTCCAGAAGAGGTTCTGGCATACAATGATGGGAATTCAGGGATGTTGAGTGCAAATAGACCCTGTTAATGGTCCATAATAGTTGAAGCAGCATCCCTAAGCTGTGGCTTATTGGTGGTCACTGCTTGTGATGCTGGTAGCTCCATGATTCAATGATGGGTACCAGCAGTGAGGGAAGCCATCACATTAATAAAATATGCCACCTATGTAATGCTAGTAGCAGGAATCTTCAGACTGGACTGATTGGCATTTAACCTGGGGGATGCAGCAGCCATACCAGTCATCAAAAACAAATCCTGACTACAGGGTTTATTAAAGTCATAGAGAGTGGCTTTTGCATGGCCTCAGAAAAGTCACTGTTGGGATATCATAGTTAATGCATTCTTCCAATGTTGTGTGGAAGTTGGGGACAGTACCTCATGACTGGCCAACGGATGTGCTGGTTCCCATCTTTAAAAGTGGAATGGCATGTCCTCTAGTTATACAAAGACCATGTTTCTCAGCATCCCTTGGAAAGCTTACACCACAGTGCTGGAAACAAGGTCTCTGATAATAGATGTCACCATTCAGAAACAATAAGGTCATGGAAATGAAAGTTATGTGTATGTAGCATAACACTATATCTGTGAGTAGAGCTCTGGCTGCAATATCTGATTCACAGTGCAGGCGTTCAGATATGAAACTTTCCTAGGCTGCTAAGTCCAGCTCTGTCCCATAATGCACTGGTGCGCTGCATACATATACATACATATACCTATATATATATATATATATATATATATATATATATATATAAAAATATTTGTGTGTGTGTGTGTGTGTGTGTGTGCGCATGCACGCATATGTGATATATGTGTGTGTGTGTGTGTGTGTGTGTGTGTGTGTGTGTAAAGTGCAAAGGTGTGCGTGTGTGTGTGTGTGTGTGTGTGTGTGTGTGTGTGTGTGTGAAGTGTTCAAACTATCAAAAGTTTGAGTACAAAGACAATGAAAGCACTCAGTGTACTATATATATATATATATATATATATATATATATATATATATATATATATATATATATATATATATATTTATTTTCACTATGTGATACCTTAAACCTTCTGTTATAGAGGACCATGGGATATATGTAAATGACCCCTTAAGGACATCAAGTGTTTCAGTTACAAGGGTTCTGAATAGGATCATAGAATCATAACAGGTTACTAGGCTAATGGCCCTGAGGCCTTTACAAGCCTAGCCAAGAGTTTATCCCCAAAAAGAAACCATAGTCAACGTTTGTTGCCCCTGTCAATGAGAGACACAGGTGGAACCCCTGAAACAAATTTGTGATATATTAACCCTCCTGCAATAGGTCTATCAGCTGGGTTTAAAGACCAATACTGTGTATATCAGACATTCTACTTCCAAATTGCAAAATATCTTTTGATTGACTTTATAACATACCTGTTTCCATTTTAGCAAACTTGTTTCATTCCATAGATTATTTTTGGAGCTCTTCCTCCAAGTCAGTGGTGGTTCCTGCTCTGTTTACCCTCACTACACTCAGCTCACTCTGCTCCTCTACTCTACTCCCAGTTCCAACCCACCCCTAACTACTTTACATTTATACCTCCACAAACTCCACCCTATAACGTAAAACACCTGTCAACACTGCCTAAAACACCTAAACACTTATCAGCACTACCACTCCTACCATCCCACAT
Source organism: Protopterus annectens (assembly GCF_019279795.1). Lineage (NCBI taxonomy): Eukaryota > Metazoa > Chordata > Ceratodontiformes > Protopteridae > Protopterus > Protopterus annectens. Next base: position 704,136,446 of record NC_056751.1, on the reverse strand, counting down.
CTACACCTAGCTAAAACACACCAGTTTCACCACCCCATAACACATCACTCCTCGTCTTAGTATACCTTCCTAGATACCATAACTATAACTCCTACCTCCACCACTCATTCACAACATCTACATAGCTACAAAAAACATATCTGAAAAATTATCCTTCTAAATACCAGTTCTCTGACCTCTGACTCTTTTAACACCCTTAACTTGCCCTACATAATATACCTAAAACTGTGCAAAACCTTCGGATCCACCGTGTTCCTAGTTACTCTCTCAATTTTCCTTTCTCCTCACCCTTTTAAGTCATATTACCTGCTACCTTATTATCCCACCAAAAAACATCTCATCCATATCCATAATCCCCACATATAACATGAATCTGCACAAAACCATCTGAATTGTACCCTCTTTATTCACACAAACCACTATTAGCGTTTTTTTCAAACACAAATTAGTAAACAATCTTCCTAAAGAACCTACAAATAAACACAAACCCAGTCTACTAAGGAACTCATACCTACAAATCCATCAAAAAACAACGCTTTGCTGTGACATACATCTAAATCCAGGTCCTTTCACCCAGCAAACTGTCGTAAATGCATCTACAGCTATCCTGTCACCCTTAATATCACCCCCACTCTCAAAAACCTTAGTATAATATTCTTGAACTTTCATATTATCTGAAATGAAATAACCCAACTCCATGCATGGATATTTCAGTATTCTCCAAACTTACTTGTCATCAGTGAAACTTGGCTTAAACCCTCAATAGCTGACACCAATATTTCACTTATCAGCTATAATATCCTTAGAAATGACAGTGCTAATAAAAATGAAGATAGAATAGACTTACTTTACTCAAACAACTATGAACTCACCCCATACAATGGTACTGAACCTGAATTCAGTAATGCCAAAATTCTAATCTACTTACTCAAATTAAATCCCCAAAAACAACTCTGCAGCTTCATACTACACATTCCACCTGGACCCAACATAGATACTCTTCTGCACATCCTTTCCTGGATCACAAACTCCTTCCCAAAAGAAAAAGTCATAGTTAAAGACATCAACATAGACTGGCAAAATTGTATGGTGAACTCCCCTCACACAAGTATTAACCTATATGGCTTGATCTAGCTCATCATGTCACCAACGTGTTATATTAAAAACAAACAGCAAAACTCCATTGTCAGCTGGATTATGGTATCCAATCCTAGTAAATATAGTGACTCAGAAATACTATTAGACTCCTTTACTACCTACCAACCTATGCTAATCATAGTGTAAACCATCAGGCTAAGCACCACCACTATAAACTGAGTAGAAAGTTTGACAATATTACCCCACAGGTCTTCAACTCAGCTTTAAGTTCCATGAACTGGTGTATGCTTAATATCACCCCCCCCCCCAGAAGATGCAGCACTAGAATTCAAAAAATTCTTCCTAAACTCCTAAACGGTTTAAATACCATGGCACCAAGAAGGAAAAAAAGAATAAAAAATCTAATATACTAAAATGGTCATGAAAATCAAGGCCACGGCCTGAAAACAATAGTTAGCAAACAAAAGCCCCCAACTACTCCATAACTTAACAAAAAACAAGTAACCACTGACAAACAAACAAACATACAACCAGAACCTTTAGCAAAACCATACATACAAGCCCAAAGAATTCTGGTCAGCCATAAGCAACATACTTCATCTGGGACAAAAACAACTCCAAACCTTCTACCAGACAAATCCCCACATGAGACTGCCACTCTAGTTAATGACCATCTCATTAATACCATATCTGTCTTAACCAAAGACAACTCCAAACATGCCACCACCACCCCTGATATCCCTAATACTAAGGCAACCAATCTTTCCTTCAAACTTGTCCCTACTTCCCTCATTAAAAATGTACTTAATACACTAATACTATACTCCCCTCAGCAGACCACCTCCCAGCAGAATGTCTAAAACTGGCTGCAAAAGCCATAGTATATCCAATTTCCATTCTCATCAATTGTGCCTTATAAGAATCTCATATCCCAGCAATCTGGAAACACTCATATTGCACTTATTCAGAATAGAGGGAACTTATCAGACATTTCAAACTTTCTCCAAATAGCTATACTCTCACCTCTTGCTAAAATACTACAGAATTGTATTCATAAACAACTACTTAATGATCTTTCCATCAATAACTCTCCACACCCACCCAGCATGGCTTCCACCCAGCCCTTAGCTCCACCACAGCACTTATATCATTTACTAACACTATTAACAAAGCTAAGGATAACAGGAAATTCATATTGTCTATCATTCTAGACTTATCTAAAGTTTCGAAACTTCTACATCAGCTTACACTAAATAGACCTATCTTCAACCTCTCTCAGGTGGTTTCACAGCTACCTCGCTGCAAGATAGCAATCCATCAAATGGCTGAATACAGTAACTCTTTCTTTACCTGTTTCTACAGGAATTCTCCTGTGCACCATTCTCTGTCCTCTCCTTTTCAATATGTTCATTAACAACCTCCACACTTCAACACATGATTCTTCCCAGATTCAATACACTGACAACTCCACTCTTATCTGCTCTTCCAATAATTTAACTTGCAAATATATAACCCAAGAAGCCTTCAACTCTAATAAAAAATAACTGCACAATGCTCATTTGCTATGTAATGCTAAAAAAACTGCTCCTTCTTAAACAAAATTTCAAAATCACATCACTAAATAATAGTATCATTGAAGTTATTACTCACATTAAACATCTTGGCATGATAATGAACGACAACCTTAAATCTGACTTGCATATTCAAAATATCACTAAGTCAACCCACAAAGAACTCAGCATGTTATAGAGAACAAAAAATCCTCTTACTATCTCATTAAATCTCAGTACTATATGCAGCACCAGTACTTAATAATTTAAAAATATCCATTCTTCACAAATCAGAACAATGATACCACGAAACTCCCTACCTTGCCACAGGTAAATCCTATTATACCCACCACTGCCTTGTTCTAAAAAATACCCACCACTGCCTTGTTCTAAAAAATACCCACCACTGCCTTGTTCTAAAAATACCCACCACTGCCTTGCTCTAAAAGAGTTAAAAGGGTTGGAGCGATGACACCACCTGAACTTTATTCAGCTCAACAGAGTATAGAATCCTAAATAATCCTGCCAACTGCCTTGCCCTGGTTTCTATCCTACAAAGCTACCTGATAACTTACTCACTCAGATCAAATGATAGAAATCTAGTCTCTGTCTATAAACCACACAAACTGCCAAGTCTTTGTCTTTACTCCAACCACATGCTTGGAACTCTATCCTCATAGCCATCAGAAACTCTCCAAATATTCCAACGTTTAAAACCTCTTAAAATCCCACTTTTCTAATAACAGGCCTGCTTTTGTGAAACTCCAGGCTAATACCAAGATAATTCACACTACTCACCCACCACTCACCCTACTATCACTTACATCACTTGTTAGCAACCACCTCTTTGTCTGCTAGAGATCATTGTCTAACAAACTCAATCTTGAAATCCCTTACTACACTTCACTCTATCTCATCTCAGCATTCTCTATTCAATCTAATACTGTCTGCTTTTTCTCGGTACCTCACCTGCTCTTTGTCCCTAGACAAAAAAGAATAAAATAACATTTTCTATTTTAACCTTTTGTATACTATATAAATGAATTTTGAATAACCTGTTATTTCTGCATATTACCTTTTTCTGTTTTGGAGCTATTGTTCTGCCAGGTCTTAGTCTTTACTCCAAACACTTAGTTATAGCTTGAAACACTATCCCCGTAGCTATCAGAAACTCCCCAAATATTACCTGGGCCTCCTCTGAAAATGGGATCTCCCAGTCGGCCACCGTGGTCAACAAATGTCAATAAGTAAATAAATAAATAAATGGTATTGAATGTGCAGAACATGCAGTATATGCCACAAATATTCAACAGAGTGCACATGGGTTTCTGAGCTGGTTGCCAGTCTCAAAAGTAAACCTACTAGATATGCATCTGTGCTCAGTTGTGGTTTGCTGAATTGAATAGTTGATGGGTGCACTAGTCAATAGATTAAGATCAACTGTGGAATTTCACACACACACACACACACACACACACACACACACACACACACACACGCACGCACACGTGCATACACACATGCGCACACACACGCACATACACAAACATGTGCACACACACACACATGCGCGCACACATGCACATACACAAACATGCGCTCACGCGCGCGCGCACACACACACACACACACACATACACACATACACACACACGTGCACGCACACACGTGCATACACACATGCGCGCACACACACGGAAATACACAAACATGTGCACACACACCGCACGCACGCACATGCATACACACATGCGCAGACACACGCACATACACAAACATGTGCACACACACACACACACACACACACACACACACACACACACACACACACACACACACACACACACACACACACACACATACACCACTAGTACATGAAGTCAGCACACCTGTACCTGGGTCATGAGCTGATTACCACTTCTTGAGGCGCTTACTTCAGCCAGGAGTCACTATATAAAGATTTGATGCTAGGAACCAAAGGCAGTACTAAATAGTACTAAGCAAACTGGAAAACTGAATGAACGATATCCAAACTGCCCAAGATGTAATTCCAGGTTTATTCCAAACGCACAAAAACAGTGAACACAAGGCAGTAGAACCAATTCACCAATGACCCAGGTTTCGTCCCAAAAACATTGACTTCATCAGATTGGTGAAGTAGTACCACTAATTTATACCAAACTAAATTGAATAATTACACTCAATTACCAATTTAATTAAATTAAATTAAATAAACCCCTAGCTATAGCAACAGATGCCTGAACTTGTTAAAACAGTATACCACTATAATATTACGTTGGTGTATACTCCATATACTTGTTTTTGGGACGAAAACCTCTACTTTGTGTTCACTGTTTTTGTGCATTTGGAATAAACCTGGAATTACATCTTGGGCAGTAAAGATTTCATGCTGTTTGCTTTGCTTTATAAGATCTATCCCTTACAACAAAGTACCGATAAAAGAATCCTGTTCTCCCAGTGCTTATATTCCCACAGTATAACTACTATGAAAGACCCTCCTCAAGCTAGATGGTGGCACCTATGTTGGTTCACACTGCGTAATTGTGTACAATTTGGATCACACCATCATATGTCAATCTTTTATAGCTTTTATCCAGTCTTTTTGTAAATACTACAAATTGTTTCATGAATGAGATGGGAACATGGTAGCCCTCCAATTTCAATGAATATAATTCCAATAATACAAAACAGTTATGTTAAAGAACACGTTCACTGAACCTATTCTTTGCCCTTTCCTCCACTGTTGTCTGACTGTAGAGTCAGCAAATGTAAAATGAAGTCAGGTGAACGGTAGTTGCCATATGAGGGATACAAAGGGGCTTACCTTTTCCAAAAAGGTTTGTTTCTGGTGGGTTTCAGTGTAACTGATTTGAGTCTGTCTATTTATTTAATTATTTATTTATTTATTTATTCGTTCATTTACTTATTTATTTATTTAAATTTGTTTGCCAGTGCAGAGCACTGATCATAAATCACCAGTTTCAATCTCAACCTGGGAAAGCATTACAGTTTGAAAACTACAGAAAAGTAAAGTATATTCAATTAAGCAATTGTTGAGACTATACAAGAATTATACACAGTTACTGGAAATCAAATTATCTACATTCGAAGAGTTGACTTGAATCCATTTTCTTGGCACAAACAGCACTTGGCTCAAATATATTATGGTTAAAATGTTTATCTTACAGATACAAAGTGCAAGGCTTGATTTGTACATGGGGCAACTGGATAGGCTTAAAATGGCCCACAAGGGTAGTTAGCATAGTAGTAATCTATGAACCTAGTCAATCAATGTTGTGAGCCATAATCTAATAGCAAGAAAGGCAGCTCAAGAAAACACTTAAGGAAACTTTTTAAAACTGCAACATTATTAAAGCAAAATCATTTAAAAAAAAATAAAAACAGTGATTGGATTTCTAGAATATAATTAAAACACGCATAAGAGCAATTTCAGAATTTTATTATTACCACACAAAACAGGTTTCCTATTTACTGAACAGTGACTTTGTTCTCGTTTGAAACAGGCTTCATATCTTCTGAACAATGACCATGAGAAAATAACAGTATATTGACTATCATTCTGTGCTCTTCAGAACAGATAAAGCCCCTTGTTCTTATACAGCAGTGCTCTGAAGTATATTTGGAAAGTGAGAGGAAGTGTAAAGCAAGTATCCTTCAGAAGACAAGTACTGCTTTGTTTCTGGCTGGGCCTAGACACAGGTCATGCTATTAATTAGTATCAGTTATTTATAATGTATATTATGAGCTCACCGCTTGTACATATGTGTTGTATGAAATCTGTTCATGGTAATGTGTCATGAGCGGATATCAGCATAATGATGCATGCCAAGTAAGCAAGAGATGAAGGTATTACATGAGTAGAAAGGAAATTAAAACAGAAAATATATGCAGTGACCTTCTTCACAATCCAACTGAAGTGCATTGTACAGATCAGGCCTTGCTCCAGTGGTTGCTATGGTTTCTCTACATTATCAGCTTCTTCCTTGACTGAAAGCTTTGCCATCCTGTTCAAAACTCTCACAATAGTATGTCCTTGGCGAAGCACAGCAATTGTCCCACCAGATAATACATTTACATTTTTAGTCACATCTGCTCAAAATGTGAAGATTAAAGAACCACATCAATGACATGAAAGAAAGAGCTGTGGAATGCTGGGGGATGGGTGGCTGAGGCAGTCAAGTCAAAATAAAGCAAGAGTTGTATCTTCAACTAAAAATCCAATACCTTAAAAGATTCAAAAGCATTAATTAATTAATTACTAATCCAAATCCAAGACAAGATAGTATCCCGCAATAGTACATCCTTCTTTTGTATAACCCCTGTATAAATGGTCATTTTTAGTACACAACAGTATTTCGTTAAGTAGCATAGGTAGGGCAGGTGTTAACATTTTGGGGGCCCCCAGAAAATGTCAAGTTGGGGGCCCCCTAGACTCTTCAGTCTAAGTATCACCCTGTTACTTCCACCCCTCCTGAACAACCTTGTACGTCATGCTACAGAGTTTTAGGAACAGTGTGCACAGACTGAACTGTAGCTACAATGCACTTACATAACAACAGGCCTGTGAACAACACTATGTTGGCCCATGTCACAGAGGAACATTAACAGTTACTGGCATTTAGTTGCTACAATGATGCACTGCAACAGCTATAGGCAGACACACACACACACACACACACACACACACACACACACACACACACACACACACACACACACACACACACACACACACACACACACACACTTACTCCAGTGCTCTTCTCTGTTTCCCCCTATCTAGGTTTCCCCACACTAGGCATATTAATTGTTTTCCCTTTTCTCACATTTTGCATTACCCTTCAGCTTCTTCAAAAAGCCATGATTTTCTATATGCTCTGAGGTGCATTTTAAAGTTTTTTTTTTCTTTTTACATAACCTTTTCATTCAGTGATGGCCTGAACATATATTATGACTAAGGAATGAAATTCGCTGTTGCTGTTCAACTTTAGTTTTTCTTGCATCCTTTCAATACACCTTTCTTGACCAAGGCAGCACAGAAAAAAAATGTTTAGGAAATAACTCTATTAAGTCCAGGACCCCAGAAGCCACAGGGTTATAGATGCTCTTGGATACATTTTAGAGAATTTCCCAAAATTTAGTCCAGTTGTGTCCTGAACAAAAATAATGGCTAAGAAAAATTTCCATCTTTTTTTTCTTTCATGAAAGACCTGAGTTGTGCTCAAGGTTTAATGTTCAAAGCTGACAAAATGGTAACTCACAATAAGCTAACAAGACAATTGTGAAGATACACAAATTCTGTCTGAAAATACTGCCTGTCTCCCCACCCTACCCCTTCCCCCCCAAAAAAAGACAGTGACTGCCTGTTCATCCTTCTGGTGTAAGACTGGGATGAAAGCAGAGGTTCAAATGGCCACAGTCATGTATTTCAAGTGACTGTTGTCATACATATACATAGCATGCCCCTTTACTCCTCTTCCCTACCCCCCAAAGGCAGCCACCTGTATATATGCCTGATATGTGACTGTGAGGAAAGTGAAAAAAATATTACCATAGCATATTCCTCTTTGTTGCTCCTAGACAGTACACTGTCCCTACACTAGCTATGGTAGCCTTCTATATACACCTCTGAGGTCTGTGAGAAAAATAAAGGTAACAATAAGCACACAGTCCCTAGCCCAAACACAAGCTATAATGACCTTCTGTTCCACACACCTTTTAGGCTAAATTGTGATGCAAATTAAAGAACTAATGACCACACAACCCCCTGCTTCCCACACAACTTATAGCAATCTTCTGTACACATATCTGACCAGGGCTGGTTTTATAACAGGTTTGGTTGAGGATGAGGCCCCACCTAAGTCCATGTCAAAATCTGTTTTAGTCTGGGGTGTGTGGACAATCACACCCATAGAAGGTCTAAGTGTCTGAATGTTCTGTGATGTATTCTATGCCTTACTTTTGAAATAGAATTACTTTTTAGCTGCATTGTTAATGCTACTCAGAAGAGTTAATTATGAGCCTTTTATTATTGTGTATGCACAAATAGAAATCAGTGGTGTTTTTTACACAGTGGCACTGACAAGCACACTGCTCATTTACCTTCAAGGAAAAGGGCTGGATTCGGTGTCACCTACTGTATGTTCCTCAGGTGTTGAGGTTAACCAAAGCACATGGAGAGATGCACATATAGACAAGGAAGATTTGCAGACTCCACACAGAAAAAAACATAGCCAAGAACTCAATCAGGACAAACCACTGTGAAGTAACAATGCTACTCTCTGTACTACGGTGACAATGAACAGCTGTTTTCACACACATCTTCTTCCTACCAAACCACCAAATACAGCCACCTTTCATATGATGGTACGTGGAAGATAACACACACACACACACACACACACACACACACACACACACACACACACACACACACACACACACACACACACATGCACGCGTGCACACACACACACACACACACACACGCACGCGTGCGCATAAGCCATAGAAATGCTAGTTTTGCACTTATTTCAGCAAACATCAATACATTGTGCGACACTGGTACAGGCACACCAGATCAGCGAGTGTTGTTTAACAGCAAGGGTTAGTCACTTTTATTTATTCATTGAGGAGTAATACATACTTGTCAGTGTCCCTGGTTCACGGAATGTCCCTGATTTTAGTCTCATAATTGTGCTCTTTCCCTCGTAAAAAAGTGTGATTTCCTGGTAAATTCTTCAGGATTATAGACAGTCAATGAATCCAGACATCAGAGTTTCATACTTATTACTGTACAAATAATACATGCTGATGCAAAACATGTTATTCCATTTACTGTGTAAGTGAACTAGAGTAACATTTAAAACATGCTCCTGGTTCTCAGCCTTTATTCTGCTATTATTTGTGGCTTTACCCAGAATTCTTCACTAAAGTTGAGAGTTGTTGCATCTGGTGTTTTGCCAGTATTTATAATCTCCATGAAAAAGAAACCCAACCTAAAGATCAGAAGCATCAGCCCTTCTTAAACTCCAAGGTATGATCTGAGATCGTTCACTCTGGCCTGCTGATCTCTAGCACTCACCTTGCTAATGTTCATTCACTGATCATCAGCTTTATCCTAACAGGGTTATATCACAACCCTGTTTCAGATAAAGATCATAAAAAGAAAATGAATATTTTTTCCACCTCATTTTCCCCAACCAGTAGTAGCTTTTGTGGGGCCCCTATACAGTTAAGGATGATTAAGGGCCACCCTGCAGCCATGGGTTTTACAGGTGCCTAAAGCTGGTTCCGATGTTACTTTTAGTGTAGAGAATGTTTGCCAGAAAGATTTAATTAAGTTAAGGGCACTATGTCAGTGGTAAAACATTTAATGAAATTGTTACTTGGCAAAACACTGTTACTTTAACCAGAGATAGCTTTGAATTTTAAAAGAAATGTAAATAAGTTATTACTTCTCATATGGTTATTAAGTACCCAAGACTGCAGTACTAGCTTTTATTGGTTTGACAAATATGTAACAAAATATTGAAAATAAGATAACTTGCTGTGGTTGGGGATCCCCCTGAACTAGGGGACACCCAGTGACCTCAGAGTTTACTGGTGCCTAAAGCCAGATATGAGCATAGGTTTTGTAAACATAGAGCTTTCTGCATTTTCACCACACAGCATTCATAAGCAGTAAGACTTACTATCTTCAGGTTTGTAGTGTCATTTTTAAACTGCTCTGAGTGGGCTACTAGGCCTTCAGTGAAACTAGAGTGCATTCTTGCTTTCTTCAAAACAAATAATGCTTCAGTGGTGCTATCTAACATAGTATTTCAGGTGAGTAGAATTACGTCTTTTAAGTATAGACCATCTACGTGGGATGGCAAGTTATAGGTTCTTCACTAGCTCTGCTGAGTATAGTAGGAAAAAACTACTAAGTTTCTTTATCTGCAACATCTACATTTATAGCAGGTGCTCTGCAAGTAAACACGTGGGAAAGTACATCTGTGTGAGATAATTACCATAACAGCAAATCTTCACAGAGAAGTCCCAAATCATTTCATATAGGATCTCCCTCCTTATAATATCTGTTGGTCCAATTGGTTTTCCAGATTTGTTTCCCTCCCCTGAAATGTCTAATGCTATTCTCCTTTGAAGATCTTAGCTGGTGCCCCAGTATTTACTGAATGAGCAAGGATTAAAGTTTTATATGATACTGTTGTCTTGTTGCTTTGTTATTTTTGGCTTAAATTTAGTAATTAAGTGATAATTCTGATCTTAGGCCTATAAAGTTACTGGTGACTCCTATATAAATACAACATTGGCATGCAGTCTTTTCAGTTCTTGGAAAAGAAGAGCCCTGCAAGGAAAGTGATTATGGCAAACAAATTAACAGTCCTACAGTTAGCGTTGTCGCCTCACACCAAAAGGTTCTCCCATTCGATTCTTGGCTGGAGCACCTTCTGTGTGGAGTCTGCATGTCCTCCCTGTGGTTGAGTGACATTTAAAGACATGCAGGTAGGTGTGTGCATGAATGGGCATGCCTTCTTTGAAGGTTGGGCATCGGGCTGGCAACTCAGCACCATAAAAATCTACTGCCAATCATTAGCTGACCGGAGTTCCACTGTGGCGACCCCTAACCAGTAAATGCCGAAGGACATTACAGTTACAAGATATATGTAGAAATTGCATGTTCAATAAACTTTACAGGTTCATAAATCCATTGGTTTTTATTAAGCCAGAGGTATGTCAACAATTGCAGGCTTAGCCAACAATGTCATAGAAGAAGAACCCTTGAAGGTGAGCTAATAGTTCCAAAGATGATGGTAAGCAGTCGAGTTAATTTGGAAGACACAGACACAGTATTTCCAGCTGGATTGTGCAACAGGGAAGAGAAATTGGGTGAAGTAAGAGTAAAGTGATAAAAAGATAAGCAGAAAAGGAACAGAGTGTCTTGAGATAAGACGTAATAATGATTAGTTTGGCATTGCCAGAAATCTGTAGCCAGTGACTCTCAGTATAAGTTTATGGGATCCAGTCCATTTGTTTAATTGAAGTTTGAAAGGGTTTTACCATGTCTAATATATAGAGGGAGTGTGACCGAAAGACAAGGGAGGCAATGGATGCTGAATTTATACCTGGATCAAGACTTGTGATCTTTGCCTTTGGAACAGGTATGAACTGAGGAGTTTTCTTCTTTTTTAAAGAAATGGAGGTTGCAGACAGTAGAGTCTGATGCTATGCAGAAGGCCAGGCACAGATCAGAATACAAGACTATATCAGGCACAGAAAATTAGAGGAGGATTTTTGGTCTATCTAAATAAGACAGGTTCTTACATTATTTGTGTAAGAAAATGCCCCAGCATTGTTCCTAAGGTTACTGGAACTGATAAAAATTTATTTATTTATTATTATTTTACATTTGTTGACCGGGAAAAAATCAGACTGAGCTGAAAATAGCCCTTTTTCAGCGGAGGCCCCGGGAGAAAAGCTCAAAAAAGGTTTCCCAGTAAAGGTATTTAGTGTCCACTGAATCAGATGGTATAAAAGCTGTTAAGGGGTCTTTCTAGCTGAGAGAGCTGTTTAAATTGGTAAGCATTTGCAAAGCAGGACTTGTAATACTGAGTCCTGGAATGCGGAGATCAAATATCTTAGAATTTGGATTTAGTGTGTACTAAGTGCATTGCTGCTGTTTTCACAATATTCCATTTTCTTCAAGGTATAATGAGCTCACAGTTAGCATATATATATATATATATATATATATATATATATATATATATATATATAAGTTCAAGGCGTGTGGGGTGCTTGCCTCCACAAGAATGGGGGTGCAGGGGGGGCCTTGCCCTCTGTAAAAAAAAGTAATTTACAGGACAATAAAGACACTCGATATTCATCCAGCTCCTATATTTTCTGTCATTTTTGTTGCTCCTGGACTCAACATTTCAATACGGATATATTTATATGTATGCATGCAAAACAGTATTGCACTCTGTAATGGGTCAAATAAGGGAAGAGTAAAGGGGAATTAGGATTGCAATGTGGACAAGAGTTCACAACAAATGGGATGATAAGTAAAAGGACTTTCTGACAGCAATGGAAAAATTCTCATTTAATGGAAGTTAATTGTCTTAGAAGCCCCTAAACTTCTGATCTTGTACAAGTTGTACGGCGATATACAAGAAAAGAAGGAAAAGAAGCGTTACTGTTACAGCGTACCTTACTCAAAGATCACCTGTCACAGTAAATAAGTTACAGCGTACATTACTCAAAGATCACCTGTCACAGTAAATAAGTTACAGCGTACCTTACTCAAAGATCACCTGTCACAGTAAATAAGTTACAGCGCACCTTACTCAAGATCACCTGCCACAGTAAATAAGTTACAGTGTACCTTACTCAAAGATCACCTGTCACAGTAAATAAGTTACAGCGTACCTTACTCAAAGATCACCTGTCACAGTAAATAAGTTACAGCGTACCTTACTCAAAGATCACCTGTCACAGTAAATAAGTTACAGCGTACATTACTCAAAGATCACCTGTCACAGTAAATAAGTTACAGCGCACCTTACTCAAAGATCACCTGTCACAGTAAATAAGTTACAGCGTACCTTACTCAAAGATCACCTGCCACAGTAAATAAGTTACAGCGCATCTTACTCAAAGATCACCTGTCACAGTAAATAAGTTACAGCGTACCTTAGTCAAAGATCACCTGTCACAGTAAATAAGTTACAGCGTACCTTACTCAAAGATCACCTGTCACAGTAAATAAGTTACAGCGTACCTTACTCAAAGATCACCTGTCACAGTAAATAAATTACAGCGTACCTTACTCAAAGATCACCTGTCACAGTAAATAAGTTACAGCGTACCTTACTCAAAGATCACCTGTCACAGTAAATAAGTTACAGCGTACATTACTCAAAGATCACCTGTCACAGTAAATAAGTTACAGCGCACCTTACTCAAAGATCACCTGTCACAGTAAATAAGTTACAGCGTACATTACTCAAAGATCACCTGTCACAGTAAATAAGTTACAGCATACCTTACTCAAAGATCACCTGTCACAGTAAATAAGTTATAGCGTACCTTACTCAAAGATCACCTGTCACAGTAAATAAGTTACAGCGTACCTTACTCAAAGATCACCTGCCACAGTAAATAAGTTACAGCGTACCTTACTCAAAGATCACCTGCCACAGTAAATAAGTTACAGCGGAGCTTACTCGAAGATCACGTGTGACAGTAAATAAGTTACAGGGTACCTTACTCGAAGATCACCTGCCACAGTAAATAAGTTATAGCGTACCTTACTCAAAGATCACCTGCCACAGTAAATAAGTTACAGCGTACCTTACTCAAAGATCACCTGTCACAGTAAATAAGTTACAGCATACCTTAATTAAACATCACCTGTCACAGTAAATAAGTTACAGCGTACCTTACTCAAAGATCACCTGTCACAGTAAATAAATTACAGCGTACCTTACTCAAAGATCACCTGTCACAGTAAATAAGTTACAGCGTACCTTACTCAAAGATCACCTGTCACAGTAAATAAGTTACAGCGTACCTTACTCAAAGATCACCTGTCGCAGTAAATAAGTTACAGCGTACCTTACTCAAAGATCACCTGTTGCAGTAAATAAGTTACAGCGTACCTTACTCAAAGATCACCTGTCACAGGAAATAACTTACAGCGTACCTTACTCAAAGATCACCTGTCACAGTAAATAACTTACAGCGTACCTTATTCAAAGACCACCTGTCACAGTAAATAACTTACAGCGTACCTTACTCAAAGATCACCTGTCACAGTAAATAAGTTACAGCGTACCTTACTCAAAGATCACCTGTCACAGTAAATAAGTTACAGCGTACCTTACTCAAAGATCACCTGTCACAGTAAATAAGTTACAGCGCACCTTACTCAAAGATCACCTGTCACAGTAAATAAGTTACAGCGTACCTTACTCAAAGATCACCTGTCACAGTAAATAAGATACAGCGTACCTTACTCAAAGATCACCTGTCACAGTAAATAAGTTACAGCGTACCTTACTCAAAGATCACCTGTCACAGTAAATAAGTTATAGCGTACCTTACTCAAAGATCGCCTGTCACAGTAAATAAGTTACAGCATACCTTACTCAAAGATCACCTGTCACAGTAAATAAGTTACAGCATACCTTACTCAAAGATCACCTGTCACAGTAAATAAGTTACAGCGTACCTTACTCAAAGATCACCTGTCACAGTAAATAAGTTACAGCGTACCTTACTCAAAGATCACCTGTCACAGTAAATAAGTTACAGCATACCTTACTCAAAGATCACCTGTCACAGTAAATAAGTTACACCGTACCTTACTCAAAGATCACCTGTCACAGTAAATAAGTTACAGCGTACCTTACTCAAAGATCACCTGTCACAGTAAATAAGTTACAGCGTACCTTACTCAAAGATCACCTGTCACAGTAAATAAGTTACAGCATACCTTACTCAAAGATCACCTGTCACAGTAAATAAGTTACAGCGTACCTTACTCAAAGATCACCTGTCACAGTAAATAAGTTACAGCGTACCTTACTCAAAGATCACCTGTCACAGTAAATAAGTTACAGCGTACCTTACTCAAAGATCACCTGTCACAGTAAATAAGTTACAGCGTACCTTACTCAAAGATCACCTGTCACAGTAAATAAGTTACAGCGTGCCTTACTCAAAGATCACCTGTCACAGTAAATAAGTTACAGCGTACCTTACTCAAAGATCACCTGTCACAGTAAATAAGTTACAGCGTACCTTACTCAAAGATCACCTGTCACAGTAAATAAGTTACAGCATACCTTACTCAAAGATCACCTGTCACAGTAAATAAGTTACAGCATACCTTACTCAAAGATCACCTGTCACAGTAAATAAGTTACAGTGTACCTTACTCAAAGATCACCTGTCACAGTAAATAAGTTACAGCGTACCTTACTCAAAGATCACCTGTCACAGTAAATAAGTTACAGCATACCTTACTCAAAGATCACCTGCCACAGTAAATAAGTTACAGCGTACCTTACTCAAAGATCACCTGTCACAGTAAATAAGTTACAGCGTACCTTACTCAAAGATCACCTGTCACAGTAAATAAGTTACACAGTGGTACTATCTTCTTTAGGAGGGATCACTGTAAAAGTAAATCATTACACTCGGATAGAAGTACTTAGCTACTCATAGGAGGGGGGTATTTACATAGTCCCCTGCAGCATGGCTCTGTCTAAGTCCATTCTGTCTCCACACTGAAATTCTAACTTTACTTCATTTAGTTATTTATTTATTTTAGTTTGTTTACCAGGGTACTACAGTGGACATTAGTCCACCACACAGCCCGGATGAAAAGATTCACAAAAAAAAAGAAAGAAAGAAAACAGAACAAATTCACAAACACAGAGTAACCACAGAAGGTAGATAATCCCATACACAATTGATAAAATATGTAAATAATATTAGCAGAGTAGAAAATCAAATCCAGAATTAATTTTAGTAGTAAACTGGTGAATCTGTGGTGTGTAATCCATGTTACAGCTTCTAAACTAACTTGATTGGATGTACTTTGAAAACAAGCAGATAAAGCAGTTGTCCCCGTAGTGGAATGTAGTTTAACAGTCCCTTGCAGAGGTCTGTTATCTTACCATAACAAAAGGCAATACAATGGTCTACCAACTTGGAAAGTTTGTTTGAAACCAGACTGGTCTTCCCTTCCTTCTTTTAAATGAGACAACAATTAGATGGGTTTTCTTGAAGGAGTGAGATTTGTTGATGTAGTTCCTTAGTTGCCTGTGGTCATGTGATGTGTATAGTAAGTGTCCCCCTTCATTCTGATAGATTTGAGACTGAAACTGGATAGGCTGGTTAAGAGAGACACTGGGTATTAGTTTTAGGCGACACTGTTTCATGATGGAGTACTACATAAGTTGGCCTACTCATCAAAACTTGTAATTCTAAAAACCTTCAGGCTGAGGTTACTGCAATTAGTAGAAGGTTTCCCAGGAAAGGTGCTTGATATCCACTAAATCAGATGGTTCAATGGTTGGTAACTTTTTGATCAGAGTTAACAATTTCCTTTTATAATACAATTACTTCATAAGATTAGCAGAAGAAAGGTCTTACTTGTCAAACAAATGGTTGCTTGTGCCAGAGGCATATGCAACTTGAGCTTCAATGTCTTATTTTTACTTAAATTTTTTTGGTTTTCCCACCCAGCATAGCTGGCTTTAGGTACCAGTGAGATATTTTGATAAATGTTTGTCAGACTAGCAAAAGATAGTACAACAACCGTAACAAACCAGGTAAGTAGTAATAAATCACAGAATGAAGAATCCTAACAACTGGCAACGCTTCTTCTCCTTTAAAATTCATAGATATCTCTGGGTATAGTAACAGTGGTCTGTCAAGTAGCAGGTTTTACAATTTCACTAAATGTATTACATTAACACAATGCCATTGAGTTTGTTCAATCCTGCTGGGGGTTGTTCTCTCCACTAAAACTAACCCGTGGCTGCAGGGGGCCCTCCAACCATTTTTGACTGGTTGTGATCCCTGCAAGAGCTGTTTCTGGCTGGGGGGAATATGAGGATAAAAAAAAAAGATTATTCATTTTCCAAGATGTGTTTAATCCACAATAGGGGTGTTGCAGGACCCTGTTAGGATAAAGGTGGTAATCAGTGAATGAAAATGAGCAAGAAAAGAGCTACAGATCAGCATCTCAGATGGTATTATAGACAAGATCACCAGCCTGAACATAAACCCCTATATCACGAGGTCATTGTGCCCCTCTACGCATCACTCATCAGACCCATCATAGAGTACAATGCCCCATTTGGGATGTACCTTACAAGACACTTGCAACAGCTGGAAAGACCACAGAAGTACCTCACCAAGAGTATCACGGCCTCAAACAGATGCCCTATGCAACTTCACTGAAGAAACTCCAGCTGTACTCAGTTGCATACCGCTTACTCAGAGATGATCTCTGCCTGACATACAAGGCCATGTCCAACCCAGAACTGATGGACATGCTCCACCTAAAGAAAACCATATCCCCTCGAGCCATACACTCTAGGGATCTAAACCTCACCACAACAGTAAATAGGATGTGCTGGAGGGATAGAGTCCTGTCACAGAGACTTCCCATGCTCTGGAACAAGATTCCAATCTACATTAGGCAGAGCTCCTCGCTAACCCTCTTCAGGAGAAACCTTGATGAGTGAATGGGAAACAGAAAGTTTACCCCAGGGATCACTTCAATGGCTCTGCTGGACAGAGGCACAGGGAGCTAATCTAATGGGGCAGCGAAAGCCAACACATTCCGGCTAGGCTTATAAATGCCTTTGGGCAGATAGCCTAGTACCTACCTATGAACCTATCAATCTCAGTGCGTGCTTTGGGTTTTCAGAAGAGCTGATGCTCCTGATTTTCAGGAATGGCTTTCTCTTTCAGGCTGCTTTATAAATACTGGCAGGACACCAGGTACTTATAATTCCCAACTTCTTTATTCAAAATTCTGGGCAAAGCGAAAATAATGGTAAAATAA
This sequence comes from Protopterus annectens, assembly GCF_019279795.1. Taxonomy (NCBI): domain Eukaryota; kingdom Metazoa; phylum Chordata; order Ceratodontiformes; family Protopteridae; genus Protopterus; species Protopterus annectens. The sequence goes on along the minus strand of NC_056751.1, from coordinate 704,118,167 downwards.
AGGCTAAATGTCAGAAGCATTTTTAAATATTGATCTAATTAATGTAAAAAAGTTAATGAAAAAACATTTTGCATCAACCTGCATTATTTGGACAATAATGATTATAAAACTCTGATGTCTGGATTTATTCACTATCTATAATCCTAAATGATGTACCAGCAAATCAAACTTTTTTCAAAGGACAGAGCAAAAATATGAGGCAAAATAAGGAGCATTCTGTGAAATCAGGGACAGTGGCAGGTATGTATTGCCCCTCAGTGAGGCAAATAAAAGTGACTTACCCTGCTGTTGTTTGACATCTGCTAAACAGCAGTCACTGATCCAGTGTGGCAGTACTAGTGTTTCACAATGTACTGCTATTTGCTGGAATCAGTGTAAAACTAGTATTACTATGGCTTATGCTTGTGCATGTCTGTACGTGGGGGGAAGTTACAGTGTAAGAGTAACAAGGTCGCTGTAGCTTATTTCATTTTCTAAACCAATGTCATTGAAATTATGTTTGGGGGGCTGCAGTGCATTTAAGAGCAATTACTTGTTCACGTACCATCACAAACACAGATCTTACACATGATGATCGGTGGCTGTCTTTGGTAGTTTGGCAGGAAGAGGATGTGTGTAAAAACAACTGTTCATTGTCACGGTGGTGCAGGGAGTAGCACTGCCATTTCACAGTGACTTACTCTGCTTGAGCTCTTGGCTGTGGCGTTTTCCATATGGAGTCTGCATGACTGTGTGTGTGTGTGTGTGTGTGTGTGTGTGTGTGTGTGTGTGTGTGTGTGTGTGTGTGTGTGTGTGTGTGTGTGTGTATGTGTGTGTGTGTGTGTGTGTGTGTGCGTCTATCCATGTGTTCTGTCTAAACCCAGCATCTCAAAAACATGCAGTAGGTGAAATGGAATTCCTCCAATTTCTCTCAAGATGAGTGTGTGTGTGTGTGTGCGTGTGTGTGTGTGTGTGTGTGTGTGTGTGTGTGTGTGTGTGTGTGTGTGTGTGTGTGTGTGTGTGTGTGTGTGTGTGTGTGTGTGTGTGTGTGTGTGTGTGTGTGTGTGTGTGTGTGCACGCATGTGTGTGTGTGTGTGTGTGTGTGTGTGTGTGTGTGTGTGTGTGTGTGTGTGTGTGTGTGTTTGTGTGTGCTTGTGTCTATCCATGTGTTCTGTCTAAACCCAGCACCTGAAAAACATGCAGTAGGTGAAATGGAATTCTTCCAATTTCTCTCAAGATTAATGTGTGAGTGTGTGTGTGTGTGTGTGTGTGTGTGTGTGTGTGTGTGTGTGTGTGTGTGTGTGTGTGTGTGTGTGTGTGTGTGTGTTTGTGTGTGTGTATGTGTGTGTATATATATAGGTGTGTGTGTGTGCGTGTGTGTACGTGTGTGTGTATGTGTGTACATATATGTGTGTGTGTGTGTGTGTGTGTGTGTGTGTGTGTGTGTGTGTGTGTGTGTGTGTGTCTATCCATGTGCTCTGTCTAAACCCAGCATCTCAAAAACATGCAGTAGGTGAAATGGAATTCCTCCAATTTCTCTCAAGATGAATGTGTGAGTGTGCGCGTGTGTGTGTGTGTGTGTGTGTGTGTGTGTGTGTGTGTGTGTGTGTGTGTGTGTGTGTTTGTGTGTGCGTGTGTATATCCATGTGTTCTGTCTAAACCCAGCACCTGAAAAACATGCAGTAGGTGAAATGGAATTCTTCCAATTTCTCTCAAGATTAATGTGTGAGTGTGCGTGTGTGTGTGTGTGTGTGTGTGTGTGTGTGTGTGTGTGTGTGCGGTGT